>NC_051213.1:26214947-26514947 GCF_015220715.1 Pygocentrus nattereri
CATTTGTCTGAAGTTCTTGTTCATTTCGCATATTGAGGCCAAGTCAGAAATCCTGTGGTCATTTCTGACATGTATTCTAAAAATGTACATTAAGCTCCAGAAACATCTCTGTAGTTTTCAGCATAGTTGCAGGTTGACTTGGTACACCTCTCTAATACCATACTGTGCTCTTTTCTGCACAAAATATATTTTAGCAAATAAAAATGTAGCTATCAAGATCCATTTCTCATTTTTAGACTGTGTTGAGAAAGAAGTTGCATGAGATTATTTACTTGTTTGAAGTAAGTTTATCTAGAAACATTGTCTTATTATATTGCCTGATAATTGTGCTTATTTCATAATGCACATGTTGCTGGTTTCTAGGAATTGTGGTTGCAACAAGAACAATTATCTGCTAATAGAATGTTTCTTTAGATAAAATTACTAATTACTAATAATTACTAATAGTTAAAAAAAACAGAAACAAAAGAAGCAGGTTGATTAATCTTATAATATCCTATTGCGTCTAATTAAAAATAAGAAATACTAGACACATTATCTAGATTTGTGATAATTTAACTTGCCAATATGTCTTTTTTGCAGCGTTGGCCTTCAGCACTGTATAAATTTGCCTGGAACATGGATTCTTAACAATGCTGGGTGGTTTGTTCAGGATTGCTGTTCTATGCAGAAATGACTGCATTGTGCAGTTACTCTAATTGGACGGCTGTACAGTCTTGCTGTGTAGAGCCCATTCCACTTCATACCAAAATTGCTCAATAGAGTTAAGATCTGGAGACTGCAGCCCACTGAAGTGATGAAAACTTGCTGTTCCTGGAACTGATACATGTCATCATTGGCAGCGTCAGTCTGAGTTGGATAAACTGTAGCCATGAAGGGATGCAACAATGTTCAGATATGCCATGCCAATCAATCATTCTTCATCAGGCATCAAGGTCATAAATGCTTCTCTTCACCAACACACTGCCACTATTGAAATGTACATAAGAGGATGACTCCACAGACTCAATTCTCCAAATTCTGATGCCTGATGCAATCAAGATGCAAAAGAAATTCATTTGAAATATGGATTTTTCCCTATTAGGTTTATTAGGGAGATGACATCATCGGCACCTAAAATGTTTTTTGTCTGTTTTAGGCCATTTGAGACAAAGTCTGATAATTCTTTTTGACCCCTTTGATTCACAAGCAGCTTTCACCCACGGGATTACTGATCACAAGTAGTGTTACTTGTTGCATCAATCTCCATAAACCTTTGAAACAGTTATGTGTTTTAAATCCAATATGATAGCTATTTATAGAAAGCTAGATACACCCCTAATGGCAAATTCAATGCCAAGATCGTAAATCAACTTCCCATTCTGAACGTCAACTGATGCCTGAAATGCTGGTCTCCCTGATTTACAGGGTTGGCAGACTGCCTCTATAGTTTCCAGATGAACAAAATGTTCAAAACTTGTTAAAAACTCTTAGGAAATGACTTAAGAAAGGTCAAATGCCAGCATTTCAAATGTAATATTAAATAATACAGCATTAAGCCACCAAGACATTAATAATAACCTGCTGGAGGTGCTAACTGTTGACGTCTCGCCTTTGCAAATTTGCAGATAAATATTTGTCTCTGCACTGTTGGTCTTTTGTGTTTATTGTCATAAGAACCGAAAGCCTTTTATGTGATACTTAGACTCCAATCTTGGTTAGTGCTTAGTTAGACTAGTTATCCATCCATTTTCTAAGCCGCTTCTCCGTCAGGGTCGCGGGGTGGTGCTGGAGCCTATCCCAGCAGTCTTCGGGCGGAAGGCAGGAAACACCCTGGACAGGTCGCCAGTCCATCGCAGGGCAGACAGACAGACACAGACAGTCACTCACACACTCACACCTAGGGGCAATTTAGCATGTCCAATTGGCCTGACTGCATGTCTTTGCACTGTGGGAGGAAACCGGAGAACCCGGAAGAAACCCACGCAGACACGGGGAGAACATGCAAACTCCACACAGATAGGACCCTGGTCACCCGGCCGGGGAATCGACCCAGGCCCTCATCACTGTGAGGCAACAGCACTACCCACCATGCCACCATGCAACCCCTAGACTAGTTAGTGAGACAAAAATCTAAAGATAATACTGCAAGCAATGAAAGAAAAATTAAAAAGCCTTCCCAATTTCCAACAAATATAGAACCATGTACAGTCAGATAATTCCTGCCATGTCTTAAGATTACAAATGATGCTGACGGTCAGGGTACTGACCTCCTCTTAACAGGTCTGAATAAAATGTATGTCAATCAAAGTTTTGATAGGTGATTGGATGTGGGGATACATTAGGCTGGTTCATATATATTAGCAGCAGTACTAAGCTATGCATTTTTAAAGTTTTATATACTTTATAAACTGCAAAAATAATTGTAAAGTCTATGTGGTTTTATTAAAAATTCAAAACAAGCCAGTGTCCACAAAACAAAACCAGAACACTACTGAACAAAATACTGAAACAGAAAGAAAACCAAAGACTGAGGGAAATGAAGAAAACTAGAAAACAAGCAGGAGCCAAGCAGCATATCTGCATGGACAAGTACGCATTTAGCTGCTACTATTTCATTCCGAGGTTCTTCCCTCCTGCACAGGTTTTGAATAACAAAACACCATCACATTATCCTGGTGTTAGTCACCAGTGTGAGTCATCTATTCGGAGGGTGTGTGCTTACTTACCTTGTCACCTTGTCTACAGTAAAGTCATTTGTGTTAAGATGTCTGTAATGTAACAGGGTACAGAGCCAAGCTTCTAAAAATGATTTCATCCATATTTCCATAATTCAGAGCTATTCTGAATTTACTCTGAGGGTGAGATTCCATCAATGAAACTGTTGAAAATCAAGTAATAAGCACACTGATTTGCACCTAATGTGCTTTATTGTATTTCAGGGTGGAGGAAGCTGTTAGGTTCTACTTAATTACACAGCTTGACAGAATATCAAAGGACACTTATCAGCACACATATCTCTTTTTCTACTGTTATAAAATGAAAGGAAAATCATAGTCCAAATGTCTGAGGAAATGCCTGTGGATTTATTCATTAAGCTTTTAATGTCATTCTTGACTACTGTATAGTTTTAAGGTACGCCTCACTTCATTGCCCTGTAACACCTGATACACTCTATTATAGCATACCAAGTTGTTCATTAAATACAACTTAAAAAGCCCTAATGAGGAAATTCTAAAATTGGCCGTGTAAAAATGACCTGTAAGATAACTAACAGACTACACAACAAATATTTAGGTGCTACCTTTTAAAGTGTCCAGACTTGTAGCACTGTTGCAAGTCTGTTGTTCCAGGAGGGGAGCAACTTAACACAGGACACAGTTTAATACAGACTTTCTATGTTGTTATACTAGGTTAAGCAGCGCGTGCTTCAGACCACAATTTCCTAGCCAAAGTCTCCCGAGAAAATTCAGAGTGATTCATCAGCGTTTTACAGAGATCTGTGCCGAAGATTGTTTTCAGATCATGTAAGTAATTTTTAAAAAACAAAATCCAATCTTATATTACTGTAATTACCATCTTGTTGCCTTCAATGTAGCACCTTTTTGAAGCATGTGACAAGCTTACAGCAAGTGATAACTGGGCTTAGGTACAGTGGGGTTAGTTGTTACACAGCATTACTAATGAACCACCTTTAGTAAACAAAGACAAAGTAAATTATGCCTTTGTTCCATATGTTTACACAGATTTTAAACTGAAATAGAGAAAACAGGGATTTTCTTCTACTTTATTAGTATCATTCACATGTTAGTATTTTGGTATTAAATACGTATATGAGCTAAATGAACAGTTGGTACAGCTGTAGTTATTCAGAAACAATGTACATATTTTACTGATGGGTGATGTTTTTTTGCAGGCATGGCATGTGAATGTGTCTGCTGGGATAGGCTCCAGCAACGTGTGTGTGAGAGATATATGTTTTTTGCTGTTCATTCAATGCATGTGTATCTATCAACTGAGCTGTCTGTCTTATAGGTACATAATGATATGTTGCTTCTTACAACAGAAATTTCTATTGAATTAATGTTGTTGCTCAGACTTTTCTAGTAAGTGTTACAACTAACCCTCTGTCTATTACAACTAACCCTACGCATGGGGTAAATTGTAACATTGAACTTCCCTTCATTGGTGGAGTTGTACATGATTTTACATGATTGTAGCAGAGATGTATATGTTGCTTGTACAAAAACATGATTGTTCAAACTAAATTATTTTAAAAATTTCACAAAAACAAAATGTGTTAGGTTGTGTGCCCCTCTCTCCTAGCCTAGATACACCTGCCAGCAGAACCAATTTATGAATGGAGCTTTACGGCTTCAAATGTGTTTGTCCGATAAAGTTATGCCTTATCAGCCCAACCCATATGTCGTCAACCTATGATTAAAAACTGTTAAATGAAAGTTGTTATGCAACAGTTTTAGATGTGAAGAAAGAATTGTCTCGACATGCAAAATGTGATTTTCAAGAGCTCTTCCACAACTGCTTTTACAATAGAGCAAGAAGAAATGCTGTCATCCATCTAAAATGTACTGCTTAGTTGACTGAACGTAAAGGCAGAAAGCACAAAGCATAAATGGGAATCACATCAAGTTCATGAGCTGAACAGAACTTGCTCTTCTTTTAATCAAGTTGACTTCAAATAAAGCAGAAAATGTTTAGACTATCACAAAAAAATCTCAAATCATGCCACATATTTAATCAGCTGTTTTCTAGTAACTGTAAAGTAGGTTATTAAGGATATAGTTTAACTGCTGTGATTTGCTAATCTTTGGACCCAGCTGTACTGGCTTCCCCTAGTTATTGTGTTTCCATGACTTTATTGCTTTGGTTGTTGGAGAAGGTGGGGCCACTTTGTTCGCCACACACAAAAAGCACAAGAGAGCAAAAACTCGTCATCCAGAATCACATCGATTCTTCTTGCATCTTCAGATGGAATGACTTCTTGAATGAGTTCTTGAATGAGATGGCAAGATCATGGGTAGGACCTGTAGTTCATGTGGGAAGCAACTCTATGAAGGGCTTGAAAATTGGAATTTAGGCATTGTACCACCGAAATTGAACAAATGTTCCTGTTTTTTTTTTTTTCTTTTCTGGCCCATGTACCCCCATTGCAATCGTCATCGCACCATGTATGTAAGCTTACCGACAGAAAATCACTTGCATGCATCAACAACATCGACATTCCCACATTCCAGGGTTCCAGACCACAGTCCCAATTCTCAGTTTTGAATAGCACATGAAATGCTAAAATAGGTGCAAACACATACTGCAACTCAAATGTTCCACCCAGCTTGTGGAAGAATGAGCTAGAAAATGGAATCTCAAAAGACTGCTCTATTCAAGGGAATGGATAACGCAGTATTAGAAATGAAATGTATTGTTTCAGTCACATGATTTTGTCATGATGATCGCCATGTTGATGACCTACTTCAACAGCAGGCAATGGCAAACACCTCAGACGAAAGATATAAACAAAAAATAATATTCTCAGTGAATGATGCCCCTTTCATCTCCACCATATTGTTTCAACACAGAGCACAACACACTGCAACAGTACAATGGAGTGCAAGCTTGTAAGATTGTAAAGGTATTTTTGCTTTTGTGCAACCCTTGCAAGCTTTGTTTAGCTGAAAATGAATTGAGGCATTTAGTGTGTCACTGGCCTGAGCACCTGCAGAGATCTCATGTGTTCTTGTTCCTAATAGTGTAAAATATTTTCTTGTTGGCACATTCATTACATTAAAACTAATGATCAATTTCTAGTAGTACTCTCTTACTAGCCTAATGCAAAAGTGAGTGATGCACTTTATCTAGCTCTTTGTAAAATTTCCCTGATTAGTACAGTTATACCGTAAACATAAAGTGTTTATTTTTGGAATGTTATACAGATAACATCCCACTCGCTTTAGAAAACTGGCTCTTAACACAAGTCATATTACCTCTTTACAGAAATCAAGCTGGCTAGTGTAGTTCCTCTGGCTGGCTGCTCTCATATTTTACATGAAATTCCAGTCCTTAAGTTTAGCTTCATTCATCTGATGTTGGTTGATGAGTTACTGACATAAAGCTGCAACGGATGTAGTGTCTTAAATCAAAGTAAAAGAATAGACCACTCCAAACACTGTACGTCTTTCACAACAGGTGAAGCCAATTAGCACAGCTTTTTGAACTGTCTGTCATGCAAAGTCACAATGCAGCTGAATGTCACTGGAGGACAGCTCTGACTGCTAAGATCTGAACACATGAACTACAGATGACAACTAAGAATAAAAAGAATAAACAACTTATTAACATTTATGCAAGTCAGAGACCTTTCTTTTAACTAGCTCATGTCTTGCAGATAATTCTAATTTGCTATGATTATGAGTCTCAAACTATGGGTCTCAAAACGTATTTATATTTTGCAAGAATAGCTTCTCTTTTTGCACAAAATGCAAGGACAAAACAATTAATTCTTATAAAATGAATTACATCTGTTGTCACTGGCAAACAGCCTACTGACAAGTATCTCAGATGTGTCTCAGAAATTCTTGATTATTTTCTGGCATGCAAGAAAGTGTGTGTTTATCTATTTCACCAACAGAGGGTACTAAAACTGCTGTTGTATCACCAACTAATCCATTTGTGTCCATAGAACACTTAAGTTGATGTAAAAAAACAAACAAATAATCAATCAATCAATCAATCAATCAGAATTTACAGTGTGAGAATTATCCCTATTTTTTTACATTGCTGACTGCTCTGTTGCCAACTCACACTCTAGTCTTAAATAAAAGAGGTGTCATGTAAAGTAAGTGCTGTGTATCGTAGCAATGTGTGTATATATGTATATATATATATATATATATATATATGTGTGTGTGTGTGTGTGTGTGTGTGTGTGTGTGTGTGTGTGTGTGTGTATATATATATATATATATATATATATATATATATATATATAAACTTTGTTACTTCAAAATGGCAATTTTACAGCAGGAGGAACAAAACTATTTTCTTTATTTAAATTGCAGTTATTGGAACTTATAATGCTCAATTCAGCATGAAATGTTAGCACATTGTAAAGGGCAGCTGCAACAACAACAAAAAAATGATCAGCAGCACTCACAAACTTATCAAGAAGAATTAACATCTTGACAGCTTTTTGTTATAAAAATATTAAGTCGAGAATCACAAAGCAACTTTAAGTCTATGATGAATAGTCCAAAATTAGGTGTAGTGGAGGTAATTCTGACTTTGTGCAAATGGAATTTTCTCCATCAGTGATAAAGCCCTATAGCATCACCTGTGAAAGAAAGATCTGCATTAACTACAATAAATAAAACTGCTGTCTTATTGATATGGATTAGCATGCAAACAAAATTAAAATTCAGCAATGACACCTCATTCGAAAGGTGTGCACATTAAAATGGCTTTGATTTCAGATTTACATTGACTAAAAGTGTGGAATCTGCTGAAGGTCAAGTGACACTGATGGAACAATGTTTATTTCAATGATTATTTTAGTATTAAGATAAGATGACACAAATGAAACATCATATTTCCAACACACATTTATAAATGTGCTTCATCCATAAGAGAAATAGCCTATTCAAAGCTCCAGTCAGGACACAGATAGCTAACAACAACAACAACACTACAGCACACTTCCTGATTTAACTCAGTGATGCCTGACGCCGGGTTTTCCTGAGTCAACTCAGACTGTCAACTCCTGCAGGAATTGATGGCGTCAACTAGACTCTTAATTTTAACAAAGACATCACCAGAGTCGGTAATGCAAGAATACAGATATTAAACCATCCTAAACATAGTTTACCCAGTTTTGGAGTAGCTACAGATTACAGTGATGGAAATTCACAGACTTACAATCAGAGTGTTTTACATAATGAGGTGTGAGTGATGTACTCAGGAAATCTATACTGTAGCCAGAATTTATTGAAAGAAATAATTTCAAATTTTCAAAAAAGAACCAAGTTTTCATCCTGGAGCAGTTGGATATTGTCCCTCTTTTCATGAAAATATTTTAGGGGAAATATAAAGAGAACTTCAGCTTCTTCCTGTTTTCCACAAGGTTCTGTGAAAAATACTGTTGGCTTCTGTTCCTTGTACTGTCTCTAATCAATGGTTATTACAACAGTAATCATGAAGTAAATGTACAGTTAAGGTGCAGAGCACTGCAGTGTAGAGGAAGGAATACTTGTGAGCAAACTCTTTTGGAATCGACTCCCCATCACTAATTCAGCTGAGTAGTAAGTGAATCTGGAGAACGATTGTTGATACTTTAATTGAACAGCCAAAAAAATAAAAAATACACACCCCTCCTCTCAGTGCTCTTTCAGAAGCTCTGCCCCCCAGATTTACAGATACGCATTGCCAAGGTGAGTGACACTGAGCTAGATACTGAGCTAGTCATAAAAATCTTTGTAAATATTGTACAGAAAATGCCACATGTAATGTAGTGGACATTAGCTAGGTTATGAGATAGCAACCTGTCACAACAATTACTGATGCAAAGCTAACCAGTTGAGATTAGCTATCACAAAAATTTACAAACGGGAAAAAACAATACTGATGTATTGGGTCTGTAAACCAGCAAAAGTAAGCTATGTTCCCTTCCTGTCAAGTAGAAACAGAGCAACCTCCTGATCTCTTTCCATTGTGTCCAAGTCAACTTCTTTTTCATCGGTCTCAGGCATCAGAAACTGCTACACTATTTAAGGTGGAATGGAAAAAGTTGAACAAGAGGCACCAGAATGAAATGTTGCTCCAATCGAGGTGGAACAGGAAAATTTGCACAAGGCGTCTGAGTGTATTTTTGGCATCATTTAAGGTGGAATGGGAAAATTCTAACAAGAATCTGGCTAATAGGAAGTCAATTTCAGCTTTGCCATTGGTCACTCCAATGTTTAAATGCCTGACTGATGTTATCCAGATAGCAGGCACATTTAGGCCTAATCTGTGCCCTTTTGGCACTTATGGCTCAGTTACGGCACTGGCATGTGTTGTGCTGGCAGTACGTGGGCCAAATGTCACGAGCCAGGCTAGACAGGAGTTACAGCATGTGTTGTGTGACACTTGGGTTGACTCTTCATCCTTGATCTAAAAACATCTTTCTCAATCTGATGCTACAAATCTGTTCTTCAGATCTTCTCCTCTCTGGCTGCTTCTTGGCCATCTCTCCTTCCTGACTATGTGGATTTCAGCACATAGCTCCTCCTGACTGCTGATTGGCTGCAATAGTGTAGTGTCCTTTGGTCAGAGCCACTTTCCCCATTTACAGAGCCAGGGGTGTGTATGGACACCGGATTTCTTCACAGCATACCCAAAGAACTGGCGGCTAGTGGACCGTAAGGAGCTATTCTCTGAATTTGAGAGAAAGTGTACTGAATTAGCTTTGCTTACTGCTCCTTTAACCAGTGTATCAAACGTCTATACATACCTATAGCTCAGTGTCTATGGATGTACGAGATTTTGAAATGGATTGAATTAATCAGACTATGACGTATCAGTTTAGTGTTAGTTGTATGAACTGAGTTAAATGTGATGGGTTAGCTTCAACTAGGTAGGCTAGTTAAACTAGCGCTGTTTAGCCATTCGGGAGATTTCACAGGTACAGTGGTTACAGTGTCACTGCTACAGTACAGAGCCCGTGCACAACAACAAAAAAGCGAAAGAATCTGCCATAACAAACCACGTATCTCTTTAATTTAACCATTAATGGCTAGCAAGGTAGCCTAGCGTTCCCTGCAGCAGCTGCACTCCAGGTAATTGATCTCGAGTGGGCTGGCCGGGGTTTCTCAGCTCTGTGTGTGTGTGTGTGTGTGTGTGTGTGTGTAAGGCTAAGACACATTGCCAATTCTCCAGTGTGCTCTTCACGCTCTGCAGTCAGTCAGTTCCCTCTGCCGTTCAGCCCGGCACTCCTCCGCTCTCCTCAGGCTGGCAGGCTATTGCAGATCCTGCCTTTACGCCTCCGCCCAGCCGGACCGGACAGTGTGTAGCTCTGTGCACGGCGAGGATCAGCAGCTCGGTCAGACTCTCTGCACCTGCCTTCATGTCTTTGTGAGAGCACCGCCGGACATACTGCACAGCGAGCTACGGTGAGAATAAAGCTTATAGCTACTGTCGTGTCGACTTCACAGCTCACTAGCCGATGTCGTCCCCGTCGTGTAGGCTGTTCTGTGCATTGAAACATGAGTGGACACTTAAAGGTGCCTAATCATTCTCATTTGCTTCGCGTTCTGCGCTATAGAAATCAACCCAATAGTCAATAGACAGCGTCAACAGAAAGCGCATACAGAAGCTGTGCGCTGGTACATTTTGTAGTGTAGAGCTGGCTGATCTAAGCTGCCTGGGCGATGTGGGTACCACTAGGAAGTAATCCGTTTGAAGCCTGTGTGAATAGCTTACTTCACTGCATTTCCATCCCCTCTATTACCTTAAGAAGTAAGTGAACTCTGGAATATGTAGGACCACATTCTGTGTCTGATCAAGCCTTTGTTGTATGACTTTCTATGGCAGTCTCGAGAAGTTTGTCCAGGTGTAAAGCTACAGGATCCAGGTCTGATATGTATTGCAGTTTGTATCCTACTGTGTCAGAACAGTCATAGACTATATGTGATTAACTCTTATAAGGTCTCCAAAGAGTTCTAAAGACATCTGGTGTGTACAGGCTGCCGTCACCAGCTATCAAGCCAGGGTTGATGGATGATGACTCTGCTATTTGCAATTCAAATGTGGATGCTGTAGCAGCAAAGGATGTGCCACTTGAGCCAAGGCTGCTTCATGTGTTCATCCTTTAGGTAACCTACAAGACTGTCTGTCAGATGGAACTAGGTTGGTGTTTCCTAGTTCCATAGTAGAGGAGTACCACTGCACATGGTGCTTTCAGTGCTATACTGGATAAATTCAGCAGCTGTTTGCTTCATGCATGTGTGTTAATGTGTGATGAAAGCACTAAACTGGGTAGAACTTTGCATAAGGTCATATATTGGGAAACACTTATCTAGACTATTGAGTCTGAGCTGTATTTGTACTGGGATATCATGACCATTATGCTATGACCATTATGTTATGTACACATACATACTAAAACATGGAATCTCATGGGGCTGGGCAATATGACAATAATTATCCTCATCGTGATAAATCCTCAGCCTTTCCCAACTACATATTTAATTACAAAGAGAGGCTAATTAGTCCTCTTTAATTGATTTTAGTGCCTTGTGTGAATGTTAAATACAAATAATTGTATTCTTAATTTTCGATAGTATTCTTTAAGTGTAGCACTTAGTGGTCTGTTACAACTTATTAGAAGTCAGAAAAAAATAAATATTGTAACATATTGTGCATTGTGAAAACTTGACATATTGTGCTATTACATTTGCTCCATATTGCAGCCCTAGAATCTCATAATTGCTTAGGACCACACAAGGTATGTTTCAAATGTATATGAGCACGCCTTTATTTTTTTTTTGTCTAATTGTTTTCTTTTGAAAACTACCCAGTAAAGGAAGGAAGGGCCATGAAATTCTGGTGGCAGCTACTGAGTGCTAGCAGAACAAGAACTAAATGCATAGAGCTTTCCTAAGTGCAACTGCCCCTCATAGACACACAATATATTAATTATACTTCTATGTGCCTCTCAAGTAAATGCACAATAAAGATATGCTCATACTATAGACTGGTACCAGTATGTGTGCATATAGGAGGGAAAGTAGAAAGAAGAAAGATGGATACAGCTTAAAGATATAGATTTAATCCCCCTCTCCTCCAGCCAATGACAGCAGCAGAGACATAGCCACCAGCCAATCAGTTGCAAGCACAGGCCTGTGTTAGACAAATGTGCCTAGCCGGAAAACAAACACCCACCAAAATCAGCACTCTTACAATAGTGCTCTCTCAGTCGCATTCAGCTGGTGAAGTCATGTACTAACGTACTTTTTCATGGGCCTGGCGAGTGCTGACTCTGCTACTGTATTGATTGCTACATTCATTCAGTATGAAAGTGCTGTTATACAAGTCATTTACACTGAGGTTAGACATTAGGGGTGTTTTCAAATGAATTCATCAAATTTCTACCGTGTAAAAATGTTAAGATTTATATATGGTGCCTGGGAATTCCATTGATTTTTCAGAATTTGAGCACAGATGAATGGTTGAGATGTACACAAAGTAATTCATAGCAGTTTGATATGAAATGGTTAATTGTAGAAAATTTTACTGACGCAGATTTCTTTACAGTGGTGATAGTAACCACAGGTTGTAATGTCTATGACACATATATAGCCATTGTTTACTGTCCAAAATGACTAGTTAATGTATACGTGCCATCAGAGGTATGAGTGTAATCTTGATAGTGGTGAATCTTACAGAAGTATGTATTCCCATTTTGCCTACAATACCCTACGTGTGCCTCTCTGCTATGAATAGATTTTTAAAAATACACTTTAGGCCAAAAACATCTCAGATCTATCGTAAATGAATGTCAGCGTATTTGTAACAATTTGGTAATACCTTTCAGCCAGGTAGCTTTTAGAAGTAATAAATGCTTCAGGCGTTTGGTTCCTATTTTCTCCACTGTTAAAAATGTTGACATGGTAAGTTTCTCTAGAACATAGCATTTCATGTCAAACTACTCTGAATGACATTGACTACATCTTAACCATTTAATTATGCACACATTTTCCCATGTAATAAAAAGAATAAGGGAACCGAAATAGAATTTGTGGGCTGATGGCTATATTCTATATTTTTACATACATATCTTCCAAAGCAGAGATCTAAAACTTTAAAAAAAGACCCTTTGAGAAAAGTGTTTCCCTCTTCTATCATTCAGCATTCAGCTCATGAATGTCTTGCTAATGAGCCAATAAGTCAAAGTCGAATCAGGTTATTTTATACTTTTAATTTTAAACTTAATTTTTTCTCTACAGTTTAGTTGTTGCTGATTTCACACATTAGCTAGGTATGCTTCTTCATACAATGCTACCATGGTGGGAGGATGAAGGCTATCATGTGCTTCCTCTGAGACTTATAGTCAGTGTCCACTGTAATACAACATCACTGGACAGTTCAGTGCACTTGGAGGAGACCACTAACTTGCCCTGCACGAGGAGAAGAGGGTGGAGCATCCTACTCATGCAGAGATCAAAGCCAGTTGTGCTCTAATGGACTCTGGCCATGGATTGCTGTGGCATTAATGGGAAAATTGACAGAGCGGTGCATGTAGCGCTGGGCAACCCATGGTAACTGGACCTCCGAATGTCTTTATTGAACACCCATAATTCATGGGAAGCCTAACAATATTTTTGAACCATTAGCGTATTTTGTTCATGATCCATATGAATGGATTTTTAAATATACATACACTTACTGTTTATATTTATCACATTGTTTTATAGGTGATATGAACAGAGTATCAAAGCATGTTTCAAATCATACATGCCACCCATATAAAAATTTCTTGGACTAGTCAGTGAGGGGTTGACACATTTGAGAATATCTCGTGTTGGAAAGGAGTAAAAGGTAACAGGAAAATGTGAATGCTACAATGCAGAATGGCCTTTAGAAGAAATGAATCACTTCTTTAAGTTTCTTTGAACTATTCCCATCAATGCAAAGTGTCATTTCATTGTGTAGCAGACATGTCAGCCTACCTTTTGCAGTAAGTTGACCGTTCACAGCAAGAGATGCCACTATTATTAAATAAGCAGTGTGAGCTGATGTATTATCTGACTTCACGGCTGTTGACATTAAGGAGACATTTAAGTTGGTTGTTCAAACAGTCCTAGTGCCTCCACCTTTTTTAGCAAGTAGAACAGCATGGAGTGCGCTTTCAGAGTCTGACTTTTATTTTAAATCATAAAAAAGACTTTATGCATAAACTTTTTAAAATGCATATACTTTTACGTTCTCATGGTTTTTAGGTGTGGGATTACATTGTTTGGCCTGTAGGTATGAAGTCTCCTATTTGCTTTACCACATACACCAGGGATTAGCATCAATTCTGAGGCATATTGTACAGTTTAACTCCATTTTACAGATACACAATGACTACTGTATCTCTAAATATCTTGTCATCTGTTTGTGTTTATGTATGTTATGATGTAGATGGTGTCTTGGCACAAGATGATTATGATGATCATGACAGATCACAGATTCATTGTGTGGAAAAACACTATATTTCCAAAAGTATTCGCTCGTCTGCCTTCACCCACATTTGAACTTGAGTGACATCCCATTCTTAAACCATAGGGTTTATTATGATGTCGGCCCACCCTTTGCAGCTATAACAGCTTCAACTCTTCTGGGAAGGCTTTCCACAAGGTTTAGGTGTTTATGGGAATTTTTGACCATTCTTCCAGAAGTGCACTTGTGAGGTTAGACACTAATGTTGGTCTAGAAGACTTGGCTTGCAGTTGCCGATCTAATTAATCCCACACGTGTTCTATGGGGTTGAGGTCAGGACTCTGTGTGAGCCAGTCAAGTTCTTCCACACCAAACTCGCTCATCCATGTCTTTATGGACCTTGCTTTGTGCACTGGTGCGCAGTCATGTTGGAACAGGAAGGGGCCGTCCCCAAACTGTTCCCACAAAGTTAGGAGAATGAAATTGTCCAAAATCTCTTGGTGTTGAAGCGTTAAGAGTTCCTTTCACTGGAGCTAAGGCACTGAGCCCAACTCCTGAAAAACAACCCAATACAATAATCCCCCCTCAACCAAACTTTACACTTGGCACAATGCAGTCGGATTGCCAGATGGAGAAGCATGATTCGTCACTCCAGAGAACATGTCCAGTGGTGGCGCTTTATACAACTGTATTCAGCGCTTTGCATTGCGCTTGGTGATGTAAGGCTTGGATGCAGCCGCTCGGCCATGGAACTCACTCCGTGAAGCTCTCTACGCTGTTCTTGAGCTAATCTGAAGGTCACATGAAGTTTGGAGGTCTGTAGCAATTGACTCTGCAGAAAGTTGGCGACCTCTGCGCGCTTTGTCCCTCAGTATCCACTTCCACTCTTTGTTATAATACCACTGACAGTTGACTGTGGAATATTTAGTAGTGAGGAAATTTCACAACTGGACTTGCACAGGTGGTGTCCTATCACAGTACCATGCTGCAATTCACTGAGCTCCTGAGAGCGACCCTTTCCTTCACTAATGTTTGTAGAAGCAGTCTGCAGGCCTAGGTGCTTGGTTTTATAAACCTCTGACCATGAAAGTTATTGGAACACCTGAATTCAATGATTTGGATGGGTGAGTGAATACTTTTGGTAATATAGTGTATATATCACTAATATTGCTTTTCAGAAATAGCCTGTACTGAAAGCATGACTGACAGTGTCAGCAATGTGTGTGCTTGGCAGTTAGTGTTTGCATGTCATGGTTAAAGTCCTAGAGCATGCTCACTGATAAGAATGTTTTTCATAAAGTAAGTATGTAGTTAAAACATTTATATCTATGTCTCTTACAAGTCCCAATCTCCTATCAGACATGCTTTACTTAGAACCACAATATAGCCCATGAATTATGCAAATGTTTTCAAATACTCTGACCAGGCCTGTGTAGTGCTTTAGTTAATCATTAATTTAAGGGAGAGTTTCTGAGTAGTTTAGCCCTACGTGTCTTTAGTAACCCTGGTTGAGTAATGGCACAGGGTCATCTTCTTTTACTTACAGGAAGCATTACATTTGGCGTGCTGCCATGCAGTTTGAGCGCTATAGATGAAGAGCAGGGTGGAGACATGAAGATCCCATTCACATCTGACTGAGGTATCAAGAGATGTTGACGTAGGTGTACCTCAGATGACTTTAGTGTGATCACTCTTTATTTCAAGTGATCTCTTTGAAAGAGAGCAAAGCAAATAGCTGAAGGAAGGTTTGACTTGTATATAAATGATATAAGCATTGTACTGAATATATGTGTTTGTATGGATTGTGCAAGTTTATGAGCTTGTAAACAGTAGTCCAGATTACAAACAGGACAGTTGCTCTGGGGCTCTGGGTCTATAATGATTGGACCTCATCTATCACTACCTGCCGAATTTTACACCTGTGACTTAGGGGAACGACAACAATTTAATAATACTGTGTTGAGTTTGGTGCAGTGTAGTGGTCCATACCACTGCTTTCCACACAACAGCTGAAGTTTGATTCTCCACTTGGACAAGCCCACAATGCTACACCAACAATAATGGGATGTTTAGATAATGCTTTTCTAAACGCTCTCGAGCACACTTCTTTTCATCATTGTGGAGTGATGTGCCTCACAACCGAAAAGCACTCCTCTAGTTAATGCAGCACGCTTCATGGTTTTAAATTGTGCATTTAAATTTCAAAAATGAGAACCACAAAAAAGCACCATACGTCATCACAGCTGAACGATGAATATCGAGGTTGTCTTTTTTTCTTGTCAGCAATGAAGAAAAAGTTGTTTTTGGCTGTTTTCAATCACCAAGAGCTGTACAACCTTCTCCTTTTTATAGAACCTTTATTCCAAATGTCAGTTTTGAAACATCCACAGAAAATATCCACAGAAAATACCCCTGTTCATAGTAGCTTTATTTCAATTCCAGAAGTCAGTTTTGAAAATGTCTGTCGCTTGGCTCAGCCTTTTGTCTTCTCTCATATCACTTTGTTGTTTACCTACTTGTCAGTCAAATGCATTAACCCACCCCTTAAAGAAGCATGTCCTGTTTCTCAAATACTATTACAGCACGTTCAGCAGTCGCCTTTTCAAATGCAAAGCTTGCATTTGAAAAGGCGACTGCTGAACGTGCTGTAATAGTATTTGAGTAAGACTTCTAATGTAACTTGGCTGAGAAGCAGCAATAGCAAGTAAACATGGAAGTTGCATTGTCATTTTTTATTAACTGAAGAGCATTTACATACGGGGGGTGGGGTAGGGTGGGTTAAGATAAAAGTCCAAGGTAGCTGGGTGCATGTTTGTGCATGTTTGTGTGTATGTTTGTGCATGTATGCCTCACTAGCACCCTCTTTTCCATGTGACGTAGGTGATGGCTACAGGCCGCAGGGAAAGGCACAGGGAGCTGTCTCTGAGGGAGGAGAGCTCAACTGAGAGGAGTAGTTCACCCTGTCCTGGAGACACCCTGCCCTGGAACCTGTCCAAGCACCAGAGGGTCAAACGCTCCAAGTCTGCCTCGACTGAGGTCCTGGACCCTGCCGAGAGGGCCGTCATTCGCATCGCAGGTGGGCCATTCAGATCCCTCCAACATCATAATGTCTGAATCACTTTCATCACCTTAGCTTGGCCAGTTTAAGATGACTCACCAGAGCAGAGCCATTTCAACAACTGAACCCTGATTCAGCCAATGGAATAAGGCATAGTGTACTTCCTTTGAATGGGCTATCGTGGTCAACTGTTAGGTGTGGTCAAGATTTTAACAATAGACAATAGCCGGTTCAGATATTCCTGTAAACCTGTCTGATTAAAGTAAACATGAAAAGATTGATTAAGTGATGTTTATTTAAATGGTTAAGTTCCATAATGTTGCTCATTTTCTATTCATTAAAATATGGCATTCAGTAAATAATGTTTTAATTAGAAGGCATGTTGTTAGATGCAGTGATAATGGGCACAGGCAGACTAACAAAAATGTTCTATATTACCACAATATAATACACTATTGAGCTAAAGGGACGATGTAGTACATGCCTGTATAGACATTTGAATAAAACATCTTATCAAGTATATGCTGACGTAAAGCACAATGGGACAGAAAGCAGACATGTGTGATGTTCCCAATGTTATAATGTCACGCAGTCATTAGTCAAACTCATAAGTTACACCCTGATGTCTTCACACTCTTCAGTACAGCAGAAAATGAAGGAGATCAGCCATTGTGTTTGTCATTTTGCTAAGTTATCATACACAGTTGATAAAGTTTATGCATGTGCCCCAGACTGCTGTTTGTCATTTGGTGTCATTGACATTATGGCCGTATGGTCAGTGAATATGGAAAACTCTTTTGGCTTGGCTATGCTTTGTAGTTTTGAGCTCAGTCTCTGTCTTGCTGTGTGTGGCAATGTAAGTTAAAGTAATTCCTGTTATCCAGCTATAGTGGGATAGTGACTGTGTAAAGCATTAGTAGCTTTGTCTCCTGTCTTAGTGTTAACACATACTTACATGCACATATTCCTCTTTCATACTGCAGAACGCCATCTCATGAAAAGATTTTATTTGGGCCCATATGGGAAATAGGCATCAAAACAAGTGCATTTCATGTACAAAATTATAAACATGATAATCAAGATTGTTCATTTCTGTGCATCTGTGTGTGCAGTACTGCGCAAAGCCAGATCACCCTTTAATTTGTTGCATTTCCAGTTACAACAGCCATTACGTTTTTCAGTGTCAATAATTTTAACAGGAAATTACACAGAAGCCTCAACAGCTGAATATAATGCAACTTTTTCAGTATTTACTCTTCCGTTCTTTGCATTTATTGAAGCTTCCATTCTTTTCAGCAGACTTGCTTCCGGTTTTTAAAGAAATCTGCAGGGATATTTTTCCACACTTAGTCAAAACAAAGTATAGTCTCAAAAGTTGATTGTATTCTCTGCTTGTATCCAAGTAATACCAAATACAACTCAGAGTCTAGAACTCAATATCTCACTGAATTGGACAGTCAGTTTTTCCGAGAACTTTTTTGTCTATTTCTTTTTTTCAGTAACGGTTTCTTGAAAGCTACACAATTTTTCAGATCCATGCCATTGTGTTGTCTTCTCACAATGGGAGAGTAGACAGAAAGCTTTGTAGACTGTAGATCACTCAGATCTGAAGCAAGGGCGGAGCTCTCCTATTTCCTAAAACTTTGTTTATCCAATGGTTTTATGTCTACCTGGTCTAACAAGATTGTCAGGCCTTCCATTTCCACCCGGCTTTGGAAACTCATTTTTCACTTGTCTTTTGACTTTCCCCTTCATCATGCAAGTGAATTGTCATATCTAATCTTCTGAGAAACATCACCTGAAAAATGATTGACTTGTACTTGTGGTGTTAACTGAAAATTTATTTAAATGAAAGGTCTAACTGTATATTTCTAGATAAACGGTCCATATTTGTTTTAAACAGTCTTGCGGTTTAACAGGTTGTAGAGCGAGTATATCATTAAGAGATCATGTTGTGATGAAACAATGCTATGCTAGTCTCAAGTAAATGAAGGTCCTGAGCTATTGAGGCTTAGCTAGGAGGTAGGAGACGAAGTGATCATGAGCATGTTTAACCTGCAAGTTATACAGCAATTAACGTGGACAATAGAAATATTATTATATGATTGGCAGTAGAAACAAAGCGTCAAGTTCACTTTTCTGGTTTTCTGCTTTCACTGCAGCTCAGTATATCCTTTAATCTGCCTCTGGGCTAGTATTGCCTTGACTCCAGCCTTCAAAAGCCTCTAATCCTCAAAGGACTTGTATTAGGCAGCTAAAACAACATAATCTAAAGTACTGCTGACTTATCTGGTCTTATATGATCAAAAACTATAATTAAACCCTCTGGACTGGATTCTCTGATTTTTTAACTAAACTAAGACTAATTCTCTGTTTTGAAGCTTTATTTCAGTGTATAACTCCATTAAGGCTGTGTCGGAGAAACAGGCCGTAAAGATTGAAGCTAGATTACGTAACTACAGTGTGTCTTAATTTCTTACAAAAGTATTTCTTAATCGAACTGTGAGACATTTTAATACCTTAATGTTTATGACATTGAACTAATAATAAGTTTATGTAAAGAATGTGTGAATTTCAATGATTACATGTTTGTTTACACGAGGACAAATGTGTCACGCATTTAGCTCGTCGAGTGAACTCCAACTCCCAGAACACCCTGGGAGATCCTGTGACTCCG
Organism: Pygocentrus nattereri; assembly: GCF_015220715.1. Classification (NCBI taxonomy): domain Eukaryota; kingdom Metazoa; phylum Chordata; class Actinopteri; order Characiformes; family Serrasalmidae; genus Pygocentrus; species Pygocentrus nattereri. The sequence goes on from NC_051213.1 coordinate 26,234,849, forward strand.
GACTCAGGCTCGCTCACAATCTCCAGACTTTTGATTAATGTCACCTGTGCCTCATTAGAGCAGAGCATTTAAGCGTGGCTCTGCAAATCAGTCAGTGCAAGGTATTGTTTTCATTCTGAAACCCACTGAGTGTTTTCTCCTTGTTGTCGAGTCGTTTGATTTCGTGTTTTCAACTACGTCTATTACCTTTCCCTCTTTGGTACTTTTGCTTGTTACTTGGATTGTTTGTTCAGAATTTTGGACTGACCTAAGACTACTCTTTAGCGTTTTGCCCCTTTTTTTGTTACCTTTGTCGATAAGTAGACAAATCAACTCTGGTCTCTTATCCGCTAGCGTCTGGATTTCTGTCAGAGCGTAACGATATGTGTCAACTTAAGGCATGGATACCTTTAAGTGTGCTCTCAGAGAGCTGGACCAAGCCTGAGTATGCATTTTTCTTGGAGAGAGAATAGAAAAGGACCTTGAATGAATGAATTGGCAACCCTGATAGACAGATTGTGTGCTACACTCACTAAAAACCCTTTGATAGCATTTAGCAGCACCCCATTCCTTGAATTCCTTAATTTATCACCGCCATGAAATTATAAGTTTTATTACAAGTTTTTGTTTCCTTTTATATTGCTTCCTTATATTTATTCCTGAGTTTTTTCACCTCATTGAGGGTGTACTTCAGCTAAATCATGAATAAATTTGGATATGCTACTGTCTATATGTTTTGGAGATTTGATGACCTCTCTGGTGGACATATGTTATTGCACACAATGTGCTGAACATTTTTTAATATCTGTTGCGAATTGTGCTTTCGACCCCTTGCCTGATCTGAAGATGAATCTGAAGTTGTTGAGCTGTTTGGAAGAGTATTCAAAGAGAACTCAGTTAACCCTTGTAGAAACGTCACATGAGTTTCACATATGACTAAAACACGTGTGGGCTTTGTACACATTGCATGTTAAAATGTGTTATTACATGAGAAAAAATGTCACAATGGTCATGTGAAAAAGAATGAAATGATGTAAAATCATGTTCATGTGTGAAGAAATGTGTGATCACATTGACGCACAATAAGATTACTTGTAAGCACATCGTTTTTTTGTACGCGTCACGTGTAAAGCATGTAACTTTTTTGGAAAACTTGATGAACAACTTCCGAGGATATAATTAAATTATCTATTATTACCATCACATCTTAATCAGTGTACTGCTGATTTTGCATTTAAGACCTAAAGATTGAGATGGATCTTCTTTTTGAGCCTGTGTGTGATGTTAACACATAAAAATGTATGATGTGGTCACGAAATCTGACTAGATGCCTCTGCCTTTTAAATTACTATTCAGAGCTTTACAGGGTGAGTCAAAGCAGCACAGCAATTTAATGAGATAAATTCATTGTGTTTGTGTTGTTGTGTATCGTCGATCACTGCAGTTAACAAAAGAAAGGAAAACCCAGTCCTGTGTGAAAGTATGGCTCTGGCACCTGCCTATTGCCTTTTATTTTAAGTGTCAACAGGTTTTTTGTACTTTTCTTAGTACAAGGTAACTATCTGTGGTAATTGACCATATGCTATGGGTGCTGCAGATAGAGCTAAGGTTGAAAAATCCTGAAGTCCTTTAGGAGGAGTATTTATGAAAACAGCAATATTAAATTCTGTGAGACGGTCATAAAAAAGGCTTCTAGTAATTCGGCCAACAATTTGGATTATTCTCTAAATGACTGTTACTGGAATTAGGACCTCTTCTGTTGGACAAATTGCCAAGTGCAGTAGATATGACTTGCAAGTGTGTTATCAACAAAATGGTAGGAAAAATTGAGGACAACAAATACGTCACTCTGAATGTTTTGTTCACATCATTTTCACTAGAAATTTACAGCAAATTTGTTATTTTACAAGAGTACTATCACTAACACATTAAAGTGTTATCATTAGCAGATGCTGGTGCCCACTGCCCCCTAGTTAAAAACCATTTAAACAACTGGCCCTGGGGCGTGACTGACTGTTTCTGTGCATGTACATAGAATATCCAAGTACAGCAGTCATTCCGGCCCATTCTGTGGAGTCCCTCCGCATTGTTTCACTCCCAATAATAACAGCAGCCAGCTGTTGTCAGAGCTGAAGCTAGAGGCTGTGCGATGGTTATAATGGCCTGCATCTGACTCAGGCATATCAGTGAACAGAGTGATATTGATGATTTGATGACAGGGCTCTTAGTGTGTGAGCTTCTGTGTCTGTTTTGATGTTTCTTAATTGTGTGTGGGGTGAGACAGAGAGAGAGAGAGAGAGAGAGAAAGAAAGAGAGAGAGAGAATGAGAAAAAGGGAAAGTAAGAGCTACAGGGCAAGCCGTCACTTAACCTGCTAAAAGCCTTCTGAGTGCCAAGCCGTTTCAGAGAGCAGACGCCAGTGATCTCACCCAGCCGCCCTTACTGTATCAACACACACACACACACACACACACACACACACACACACACACACACACACACACACCCCCCAGAGAGAGACTACTGTAGACACACAAAGAGGAGAGAGAGTCAGACACCTCACTGGAAAAAGGACATCTGGACCTTCATGTCTGGTCTGTGCAATGTATCGTTTGTTAATCGCCATTGCAGTATTGCTGAAATCGCAGTGCTGATATTGCATAAGGCTGCACAATGCAAATGAACTTTTTTCCCCGTGTGCATTTTGATTGAGTACTGTAAGCCTGGACAAGGTCAGATTTTTCAGATCAGCAACTGTAAAATAATTTTTGTCAAAATGATGCGTGTCATTTAACCATGTATATATAATGTATATCACATTTGTGACATAACTGCAATGTAATCACAGCATAGCATTTTGTCCATGTATTGAATTCCTAGTACTCATTCTTACTTCCTTTACGCTACACTTATAGTGTTTCAGCTGTTCTAAATGCACCTGATTTGACTTATGAGCAAAACATCAAGCCCTTCAGAAACTTATTAAGGTGCAATAAAGCTTATGCTGTTATGCCATGATATTAACTACTACATGCAATGTCTGTGAATTTTAATTTTACAATAATTAAAATGTTAATATCTGCTGTATCAACAGTGGTAAAGGTATCTTTGCTGGCATATTTATTCTCTGTTAGTGCGCAGGGGGAAACATTGCCTGGTGCCCTGGCCACAATATTTCACATTTTGGCCACTAAAAATGCAGAGTCTGTGTAAGAGGCCAGTTTATTTGGAGTTTTTTCCCTTTGCTCTATTTTCTTTTGTAGTCGTCTGTTTGGTCAGACAGTGAACTAATTGCATTCAATATTTTCTTGGAATTTATTAACTGTAACCACTGCTAATGTAATCATGGTGACTGTGGAGGTCTTTTCTTCTGAGATGATCCACTTAGATGTTGCTCCATTGGCTGACGTTTGCTTTATGAAATTTTATATTTCACTGTATGAAATATGGTCTTAAATAAAATATGCCGTTACAGAGAGGCTATCACTGCATTAGCTAAACAGTACCTAATCTAAATCAAAGCACCAAGACAACGAATCTTGTGGCCCGCTTTAAAAATGTGAGACCTCAAGATTCATAGGCTTGAAGCAATTTTTAATATCTGTCTGCATCTGGGGCAGCACAACAAGAAGGGTCTGGGTTCGATTCCTGGCTGGACCACCATCTTCCTTTCTGTGTGGAGTTCCTCCCAGGTCTGCGTGGGTTTCCTCCGGGTGTTCCAGTTTCTTCCCAAAGACATGGATTAGTGACCTGTCCTGGGTGTTTCCTGCATTCCGCCCAATGGCCGCTGGTATAGGCTCCAGCTCACCCCGCAACCCAGAAGGATAAGCTGCTTAGAAAATGTGTGTGTGTGTGTGTGTGTGTGTGTGTGTGTGTGTGTGTGTGTGTGTGTGCGTGCGTGCGTGCGTGCGTGCGTGCGTGTGTGTCTGTCTACCTTTGTTTGTAGTGAGTCCTATGCTTTATTAAATGTTTAAAGCTGCTGTTCACTCTGCTCCCACCAGAGGTCAGTGTGATGCATTTTACCTGCCTGCCAAGCCCAGTTGGAATCTGTTTAAGTGATGGACTTTTAAAGTAGCTGTCAGACTCTTCATCCCCTGCGGATAATCTGTTTTCCACAGGCTCTGAATTAGCCTCTGTGACTATAAGCTCTGAAGTTATTAAAAACGTTCTGCTAAATTACTGTCTTTGAAATACTGCAAATAGGCAATCTCCAAGTCTGTGGGTGCATGAGATGGTTTATTACATCAGGAGCATTTGAGGTAACACAGCTATATTTTCAGTCACATTTTCACTGTAAGAAAATTCATACACTTTCCCATTTAACCAACTCTCTGGATGAACTATGCTGTATTACTGTTTCCCCTGTACTACTGTTTAGCACATCTCAATTTGTGTGTGAGTGATGTTAACTGTGCAGCTTGCGTTAGACAGTGTGAGTGTAACAGCATTTCTTTGATGTTCAGCTGGATCCATTTCACTCAAATGTGCTCCGGTTTGAAGTGCTAGATTCTTCTGTGCCCCCTCGCTTTCTCTTTTTCTGGCTCCCTCTCTCCGGGGGCCTCTGACTACCAGGGCTCATGCACTCCCACACTCCATGTTCATAATATTTTAACATTCGTGTTAACACATTCATATTTCCACAAAACTCAGACAGTCACACCTGCAATTTCAGGTTATAGAGGCCGGGACATTAATAGATCTCACCACAGCTTTATGTCAGCTGTAAGCAATGCCAGTAAGGCAATAGATTAGATGGCTAGATCATTCTATCCTCAAGACTGAGGTTCAAACACTTTGAGCTGATGTCCTGTAAGGATTGAGCCTCATCTTGGACTAAATTGCCCTGTCAATGCTGAATCAATATTGGAAATTAGTATATGCTTAGGCTTAACATTCAAAAAAACGTACTTCACAAAGGCATTCATCCAGAGCAATTTACAATGGTAGGTACATATATTGTTGTGAATCCCAGTGGGACTTTTATTTAAATATTATAGATAATATATATATATATATATATATATATATATATATATATATATATATATATATATATATATATATTGTCTTTAGGTTATTAACTTGACCAGGGCTGTCCAGACTGTGGCCTGGGGGCCAAAGGTGGCCCTTGAGAATGTTTCATTTGCCCACCAAAATGTTACTATAACCTCACCCACTCTTCCAAAGAGAGAGCAAATGTTCTTACTTTCTTTAATTTCTTAAACTCTCATATTCCTTTTAAAATATTATTTTTGAGGTATACAAAATATAGTGTAATGTAAATATATTTTTAAATATACCTGCCTTTTTATTTGTATATTGATTTGTATTTTTGACCCTCTATCCACAGCAAACATTGCACTTTGGACCCCAAAGACAAAAAGTTTTGGCACCGCTGACTTGGACATTGAAGTTTAGTGTTAGAATACATGAATTCACAATAAAAATTGCAATTCAGGTGCTGGTAACATAAAATGTTTTTACATTTTCACAACAATACAGAAATATATTTTGATAATGCGTTAGTCTAAAAATGGGCTTAAGATGCATTAATAAATCATAATTATGTAATAATTTATTGTTCCTGTGTGGAGACACTTGTCTCTACTAACCATATTTTGGGGCACTTTTGGGAAAATACGCATATGAAAGTAATCCAGAAGATCTTGACAACTTTCAAGGTGTTTGAATCCTTCTTCAAGGACCTTTGGCCTTTGCTGCATAAAGTTGGAATTAATTTTAAATACATTCATGATTTACTGCTTTACAGCATGGATAGCTTCAGAGAGCAGCGTTTGAGGGACATGGAGAGGTCAGACCTCCAAGCAGCCCTGCTCTATTCTCAGATCAGTGTGGGTGGTGTTACACTTTCCAGTAATGTCACTACAGTCTTCTTGTGAGACAGACAGGTTTGGTTGCATGCCCTGGTTGGCTGAATTTCCGTTTGAGGTGGGTCTTATTGCTCCACTGTCCTAATTGCGTGCACAAATACACACCCCAGGAGCCCCACACACATTCACTCATCCCATGCGGGATGGCCTCTGTAACATAATCTTTCAGTAATGTTCTCTCACTAGCACATACACCTGTTGTAGGGTGGAGGAATGTAAGCTGCGCTGCCGTGAAAGGCCTTCTCGGGTTATAGTACAGTGCATAATGCCTTATCTCAGGACGTAGTCACAGCCACACTCAAATAAGGAATCAAACATTCAGATGTTTGACACTGTGCAGTCTCGTGCAGGATTTGTCATTCTAAAAGCTGTCAGCACATAAACATTTACTCTAACGTCTCCTCGTTTTCTTTTCCAAAACGTAGCCACTTACTAAAAATAAGTTCACTTAGATCAGCTGCAACTTCACACCTCACTACTCAGCTCACCTCACTGGGGCTGTCCCGGTCTTTCAGTCTAAGGAATTATGAATGGGGCGACACATTAATCCGGTTGGGTTCAATCCCAATACAGTTAGAGGTGTTAAACTTACTCACTTACTGAACTACATGACTTGCCTTGGAAATATCTAAAGACGGGACCACTAGTTGATTTATTGAATTTATTGATGTAAGAGATAACGGCTGTGATTTTTTTTGTCACACTATGGTGCTAGCTGGCACAGTAGAATTCAAATGTAACAGTATGTTTCTTTCTTAAATTTCGCTGAAAGTTAATTTGTCATGACTAAGGTCTATTTCCAACAGCTCTGCGTGACATGCGATGTGGCAGCATACAATGCCCTCCACAAATGTAGTCACCCCTGGTTAACATGAGCAAAACAGGCTGTAAAAATGTATGAAGAAATAAATGTTTATCTCAAATCATCGGCACCCCTCCATTTAATGCTTTCCGCAGCCTCCATTTGCAAAGATAATAGCTCTGAGTCCTGTAACACTTAATGAGACTGAAGAACACATGAGAAACCATTCCTACATTAAAAACCTCTTAGATTCTGAGGTCCGTGCTCTAGACCAGGGGTGGCCAACCTGCGGCTCGCAAGACAAAGAGTTGCCTGCACGTGTGCGGCTCTTCTATTAACAATTCAATACCCTGAGGGAGAAGCGGCTTAGATAATGGATGGATGGATATGTGTGTATGTGTGTATATATATATATATATATATATATATATATATATATATATATATATATAAATTTTTTTTTTGCACACTTGTAGCATAAAAGTTGTGTATTTGAGTCACTGCTTGAATATTTTCCATGCTGGAAGAAGCCAAAGTCGGGGAAATGTAAAGCCAAACGAAAATATGAAGATGAACACAGAACCTTCTTACCAGAGTGGGAGGATTTGTATTGTTTATTGAGTGGAAAGGGAAGCCGTTCTGTTTCATATGCCAAACGTCGTTATCCAATTTTAAAGCTTCCAATCTTCAGCACCACTTTACCTCACTGCACGCCAACATGGGCCAGGAGTGTCCCAAAGGTCCCGAACAGCGCAAGCACAAGCTGAACACTTTGAAACCCCAGTCAGACAAACTGACTCAGTTGTTTCAGAAGTTAACAAAACAGTCAGAAATTGTCACGCTTGCATCCTATCAACTGCCATGGAATATCGCTCGTGCTAAAAAGCCATACAGTGAGTGGGAATTTGTGAAAAGTTGTCTCAGTGATGCCATTTCAATCTTATCTCCAGAAAACGAGCATTTGAAACGAATGGCATCAGAGCTCCAGTTGTCCCGACATACAGTCGAACACAGAATATCAGACATTAACAGTACAATTGAGACACAGTTATACTCTGATCTTGAGAAATTAACTTTTGAACTCTTGAACCAAGTGAAGTTTTTCCTGGAAGAAAAACACAAAGTCTATCCTTAGCTTTCTGATACGCCAGTGGATTTTAGATCTGGCTTTTCTGGACATGCTGCACCACTTGGACAGACTGACCGTTGATCTCCAGGGGAAATTAAAGACCTACCTGATCTAGTGCAGTCAGTATCTGCGTTTGTTAACAAACTCAAGATGTTTAAAACTCATGTTAAAAAGGGAGACCTAACACATTTCCAGTCTGTGTCAAATGCATGTACCCAAGCAGCTTAGGTCCTAAAAGGGAGAACTGCACTCTTGAAAGTCTGCAACAGAACTTTGAGGACAGATTCCATGATCTACAGCTGAAAAGGCCACAAATTACATTCCTTGTTAACCCTTTTGCTGTTGATTCAGACTGTTTGAAAGCCCCATTGGTGACAGATGATGCTACATCTCAATGATTGAACTTTTTGAAGATGACAGACTCAGGTCTGCTCGGAGTGAGGGAACCCTGGAATTTTGGAAAAGCATGCCTGTGGAGAAGTATCCCAATGTACAACAAGCTGCACTGAAGCTCCTGTCAATGTTCGGCTCAACCTGTGTTTGTGAATCAGTATATTTCCATGAAACGTGAAATCAAAGCATCGCTCTGTTCTTACTGATACACATGTGAAAGAACTGCTTCGAGTAGCACCAACTGAATACAAGCCAGATTTTAAACGGATTGTGGAAAACAAAGAATGCCAGAAGTCCCACTAAACTCATCTACATGACAGGTAGGAAAATGGGTTTCAAAACTATAAATGTGTAAATATAGCCTGTGGCTCCTAGTAGTAATGAGCATTTTTTTCTGGCTCTTGGTGTCTGAAAGGTTGGCCACCCCTGCTCTAGACTGTCCTCTTCAGCTCATCCCACAGGTTTTCTAAAGGGTTTAGGTCAGGGGACTGGGGTGATCATGGCAGAACCATAATTCTGTGATCAGTGGACCATTTTTTGTATTGATTTTCAGGTGTTGAAATGGATGAATACTCTAATCACAAAATAGAATTTGTTAATGAACATTATACATTCATCCTCAGCAGTTTTCTCACTCATGATTGGGCAGTTGCTTCAAGCCTAGTAGACCTACATGAAAGTGTGTATGCAGCACTAAATGTTTAGCTAGTGTTTAATTTGATAGCAATCATGAATTGTAGAATGTATGTTTTTTATGTTTTTAGGGTTTCTGTTTTTTTTACTGCATTTCACTGGATTGCATGTGCAGTACATGAAAATAATAGATTCAACCCTTATTATGAACCATTTTTGGGACTCTGGGATCATGCAGCTTTGACTTCTAACATGTGCATCAAAATTAATAGGAAGACACCACTCAGACATCAAACCTTGAGCAGTACATCCCAGAAGTGCCGCAGCATTTTAAGAATAGGCATTGATTTTACTGTGTTTTATTGTGTCCTGCACATACTAGCAAAACTCAGTGAAATAAACTACGAAAAATGAAAAGGTCAAGCAAAAATGAAAATGAAAGCAAAAAAAGAAAACCAAATTAAAAACTAAAAAAACATTTTATGCTGCATGCGGGACTGCCTGGCTTAAAACGATGCCCAGTCGCAAATAAGAAAGTGGATATTAAACAGATTTACTGAACAAATAATATTTTTTATTGAAAAAATTACCAGATTTGACTATTTATCTCTTTGGAAATCTGTAGAACTTGTTCGCTGTACCGTTCATCAGTGCAAACTCTGTATGTATAAATGCCCAACACGCACACTGCCACATCGCTCATATCAATGCTCATACACACTATTGCTATTTCCCTCGGGATCAATAAAGTATCTATCTCTCTCTCTCTCTCTCTCTCTCTCTCTCTCTCTCTATCTATCTATCTATCTATCTATCTATCTATCCATCCATCCATCCATCCATCCATCCATCCATCCATCCATCCATCTATCTATCTATCAAGCAGAGGTGGTGTGTGTAAAACAGACTTTGTTGCTCCCTCTTGCATAAATAGAAAATGTCCTAGACATACAGAGTAGTGAAATGGTAAAACACCTGTGGTTTAGATAATAACAATACTGATATCTGTCAATCATTTTATTCTGATGTATCAATTGTACAAGTTTATCGCCCCAGCTCTAGGAATATTATCATTAACAATGTTCTAATCAGTGCTCTATTCAGTTCTTACTGTTCTGGCTCTGAGACTGAACGAGACTGACATTAGACTGAATTGGGTCGTCTAAAGGTTTTTTCTCAAAAAGCCGTTGCTCATGGCAATGAAAGTAGTTTCCATCTATAGTCAGAGTGGGAGTGTGTCTGGAGTTGGGAGCTTGTGGGTTTCTTGCCGTTTGAACTGATCGCGTTTCCTTCCAGGAAAGTCTCAGAGCTGTTCTTTTGCCAGCACAGAAACCGTGCAAAGTTGTGAAAAAGACTGTGAATGTGTTTCTAGATATAGCCTTGCTGCTGCTACTGTGGAAGGACAGTTGTGTAGTTGTTGGGCCTGCAGAGAGACTGTAGGTGTGCCTACAGTAAGTCTTTGGATTTGGCAAACTAGATGAACGATAACAGGATGTGACGCTTTTTCATGGAACATATGGACAACTCTGGCGCAGTGCACACAACACAAGCAAACAGACGCTACTGTATTTACTGTAATGTTCATCTGATGATTAACAGTAATTTGTTCAGATCTGTTCTGAGGCATAGTAACACTTAGCTGTTAAAGAGGCTAACCATGCAGATTTTGAGCTGGTCTAATATGGGGCATTCTGACATCTTTCATTTTCAGTTCAGTTCATTTTCTCTCTTCTCTAAAGATAGGCTGTTGAATATTCAGTTTTTTCCCTGCTCAAGTTCTATAAAAATGTCAAGGACATTCCTGCCAGCAGTTGACCAGGAATAACAACATTACAAAACAGGCACGTTATGCTAGTATTAATCATTATATACAATTTAAACACTGTTTTTAACCTTTCCATTAGGTTAGTGATGAAGAAAAGAAAGGGCTGTTGAAAGCTGCTGGCTCAAAAAGTGTTAAATAAGTAAGATGCCTCAGTGAAAGGATGAATTTGGTCACATATAGGTTACTGTAAATGGTCTTCTATAACTTATGTGCTATTGGGGTTAAAGTAAAGTGTAGGACTGAATGATGGAGGTAGCATATCTAATTGCAGATTTGCTGACCAAATTAGATAGTTTTATTATTAAATTATAGATTGTTATAGATTATTTAGAAAATAGAGATTTTTTTTGGCCACAAAGCCCAGCATGTCCACTTTTTCTGGCGTGAAGCTTGATTGATGAACATTATTATTTTGCTGATATGTACACAGCTCATGGGTGTTACTTCTGATTGGTTGAACTCATTGTTGATAATGTAGGCTGTAATAAAATTGCACTCTTAAATTGTGATTTCTATAAAAAAAAAAATCTTTTAGTCATAGTAAAGTGGTTGTTATGTTTATGCATAGGGAAAAGTTAAGTGGATGTAAATAGACATTTAGTTGAATGTAAGAAAGAAATCAGTGGCTCTTCAGAATTAACATAGAATTACAGAGTGATGCTGAGAATTACACACTATTAAAGAGGAATTCCATAATTTCTTTCATCGTTTCTGTTTAATAAAATGTTGGGAGGTAATTCAGTTTAATATGAAACTTAAGCAGAAACCTTTTCACATTTTCTTTATCATGGTGGTAATAGGAACCAGGGGTCGCAAAATATTGTAGTCAGTTCAACATAAAAAAAAGTACTTCATATGGTTACAAGCAGTTTAACTGTTTTTTTTTTCAACTGAAATAAATATTTAATTGAAACAGTGCAAAGCAAACCTTTAGTTTAGATAAACAAAAGCAATGTTTTACATTTATGCAAAACTTAAAAACTCTTCATGTCAACTTCTGCCCTCTGTCGCTTTTTACAGTGCACATGTGTCTTCTGAGTTTCTGTATGTGATGTAGATAATAGTAAAATAATGGTGAATTATATTCATAACCATTTCTGTGAAGGAGCTTTTAGAGGAATTGAACACTTTAGCCATCTGGTTCCTATCAGCAGCACTATGAAAAATTTTGTCTCAGTAGCTATCTCTAGATGCATTTCACATCACACCATTCTGAAGGACTTCTTAACCATTTTATCATGCAGAAATTTTTAAAAATTAGTAGAATCTCCCTTTCAGCACACCATGGAGGCATCTAATCATTTTAGGAAGAAACATGCTTTGTGTGTCTACGTGCATGCTTTTTGTGTTCCACTTCCATGTCTCCAATGTGTCTGTGTTTACATTTGTGTCTGTCGGCGTCTCATAAACCTGTGTGTATGTGTAAGTGAGAGTGGGTTCACACCTCAGGGCAGCTGATGCAGGCTTTGTGTGTGTCTTTAAGAGGCGGTGCTCTGCTGTGGTTGCTGGTATTTCCCAGTCAGGGCAGTGCTGGTGGACAGAGGGGGAGGCGGTGGGGGTGTGGCTGTTGCTACTGCTGGCTTTTGGAATGAAGTTTTAGAGCTAGAGGAGAGAGAGAGAGCACGCACTCGCTAGCTGGAGCAGCCACAGCACTGACCCAGACCTACACACACACAGGCACACATCCACCACAGTGGCAGGAGAAGAACGAGGACAGAGAGAAGTGGCTGACCGCCCGCACGAGAGCTCTGGCCATGGCCATGTACGAACCCATCTGCCTCCCACCCAACGCAGACGAGCAGGACTTCATTCAGGCGTACGAGAACGTCCGAGAGAAATACAAAGGTAAATAGGAAATGGAGGAGGTGTGGACAGGTGTGCATGAGTGTGTGTTTGTGTTGGGAGCACATGTGGTCAGTCTCAGTCTGCCTGGTGCCGAGTGCTGAAGTGACTGGCACACAGGAGCGTGTGTGTTAACTAGTGAATGTATATATATGTATATACAATGTTCCAACTGAAATCTCTTTTTAATGCATTTTCCCAGTTTGACAGCATGTGTGTGAGTGTGTGTGTGTGAGTATACGTGGTCTGTCTCATTCTGCCTGGTGCTGAGTGCTGTATTGATTGGCACACGTGTTAGCTGTCACTCTATCTCTGAATGTCTCAGTAGAGGTTGTAAAGATTCAAAGTGGATTTACATGAGTGCTTCTGTCTGATATGACAGCATGTCCACTCTCTGTTTTGTCACCAGCCTTGACCTAAATGATACTGCAGTGTTAATAAAGGCTGAGTGAGTGAGTGAGTGAGTGAGTGAGTGAGTGAGTGAGTGACTGAGTGACTGAGTGAGTGACTGAGTGAGTGGCTGGAAGAAATCTACAGCTTTATCTATAGTATATGGTTGATTACTACGTGCATTTCACCTGTACTCAGTATATTAAAGAAAACTTACAATCCCCTGCCTGTCAGTTTGTTTTGAGTCTCAGGATTTTCTCTTTTTTTCCAGGGACAAAGTTAATGTTCATAGATGTAATGTATAGATGTAAATAGAGATCAGGCTAAAAAAGAGAAATGCTGCTGAGCACTCGTGAGCCAAAGTGAATGAATTCACTGTTCCTCTAATCAATGTTTATGTCCTAAAGTTCATACAGACTTTAGAACAATCCAGTTGTAAATATGCACGGTTGTCGTACTCACTTTCATCACTGCACTCTTTCTTATGAAAATGAAAAAATCTTTGCCTTTTGTTGCTCTGAAGTTCAGTAGCTTCTTTAAAGAACAGAAACTATTAAATACATTTGCTCACAAAGGCTCTTAATATGTGCTCTGTGGAACTTTCATCTTCTTTCCTTGTCAGGTTCCTTGATAACCACTCACTGTACCTCAACATCTTTCTTCTTCGAACAAATCTGAACTGGCCCAGACTTCCATCTGCTTTGGTGATAACCTGTGTGCTCTATCATGACATGATAGAGCTGTCCTAGGTTCCTCAGTCATAGCTGAAAACCATGTGACTTCTAATCATCTTCTGCTAATTTAAAGCTTGATGTAGAATTAATACATTCACTTTATGCTACATGAATTCAACTGAACTGCAAATCTCTCTCCCTCTCTCTCTCTCTCTCTCTCTCTCTCTCTCTCGCTCTCACTCTCTTTCATCTGGCTTTACCTGTGTATCTCCTCCTCTGCTGCTCTGGGAGGGGTTCAGCAGCTGATGTTGGGGAAGACAGAGGCTTTCTCTATAAATATCGCCCCACTTTTGTTCTCGTTGGGCCGAGGGTTCTGCACTGAATCACTGCCTCTGTTGCTCTGCTCTGAACTGTGCGTGTCATAGTGTGTGTCTGTGTGTTGGGGTGGCTGATACTGGAGGGAAGTAAGCGAGAGTTTATGTTAGTAGCGTTCTTTTCTCTCTCTCTCTCCCTCTCCCTCTCTCCCTCTCTCTCTCTCTCTCTCTCTCTCTCTCACTCTCTTTCTCTCTCTGCGTCCTACTGCAGACACTACCTGATCTCCTTATTAAGGCACACCAGTTATGATCTAGCCATCTCTGGCAGTGCATCTCTCTTTCTATTTCTCTCTCCCTCATTCTTCATTCCTTTTCTATCAAGGCATCCTCCTTACTTGTGTTTTTCTTTTTCTTTTTGATCTGTTGATTCCTCATGCTCTCTTGCTGCCTCTTTTCTTTTAACATCACAGTAACCTTCTATTGTAGGTTTTCTTGGTGAGAGCCTCAGCTACTTACTTTAATGTAAATGTTTATAATAACTGTCATATCCAAATATGGCCATTCTTAACTTGTTTTGCATTCATTGCAGTTCTTATTATAGTATGATAGTGAATTATAGTGATTATATCATAGTGTATAGTGAGTAATTATAGTATCATTTTAAGCTCAAATATTCAGTACCTGTACATCTGTATTTCTGATGCCTCTCTCATTCTGCCTCGTCTCTCTTTTACCTCGTTATGAATTTCAACATGAACATACTGAAAATGTAGGCATTACTGTAGCCTTTTAAAATAATTGGCAGTTTAGCATATCTGATCTAAATCTGATTACTTTTACTATGTTCATTGTACTACAAGCCACAAGAAATACAAAAATCTGATGAGATTCATATCAGTCAAGACTAGATTGACACCCGCACGTTACCCATTCCCATATCTGTCTGGCATCATTTAGGTGTTAGTTAGTTTACAGGAATGGTCAGTCATTACATTACATTACATTACAGAGATGTAATCAGCCCCTCTGACTCAGGCGCAGAGCTACACCTGTTCTAGAGCATGACCTTTAACAGCTTGTAGGCTTTTTGTGGCTGTATGACTGTGAGAAGGACTATTCTACTTGTTGGAGCAGCATTACTGTTCAAGAATGACAGTACCAGTCCAGTTGAGAGCTCACATCTTATTGGCTTTCTTTAACTCAAATATCATTAGTAAATTATTGACAGACTGCAGACTTCTCTTTAGATACTGTAATTGTTTCTCGTGTGTGTGTGTGTGTGTGTGTGTGTGTGTGTGTGTGTGTTTTGCTGCCTGGCCACTCTTGGCTCTTGGTGTTTACACTCGAAGTGTAAACACTCCTTCCTGGCATGTAAATCATGCATTTGTATCTTTGTGATAAAAAGTCACTACCAGTACGTAGTGTGCTGTAATCGCTTTCGCCTCCACTTTGATGTGATTATAGCATCACACACACAGTGATTAACTATGTGCTGCTATGGTACACCCTGTCCACCCCAAAATCACTGGTACCATAGCAAGAGGTTGCTATGGTAGCACATTGTTGGGGGGTTTTGATTTTTTTACAGTAATAAAGTTAGATTTTTCCATGTTCCACATGGATGATGTCTTGTGGAGTGTGTGTATATATATATATATATATATATATTATACACACACACATGTTTTGCAGTGTTCTCACTCACAGTGTACTCAGTACTCATGCCAGTATAAATTGTGAAATTGGCTGATAACTTGGATAATCTCTCTCTCTCTCTCTCTCTCTCTCTCTCTCTCTCTCTCTCTCTCTCTGTTTCTTATCTGTGTATCTGATCAAGATAACATTTATTTTTTCACAGCTTTGGAAAATCTCAGCCTTTGCATTGTGTGGATGTGCTGTGGAATGACCCAATAGAAATATAAAATTAAAACATTAACATTGAAATAGATTTTATTTTGACAGGAACAAAATACTAAACTTCCTGTAATGCTCTATGTAGCAACAGGTCATGCAGGCGTCACTGGGCCACTAGAGATGGGGATTGCACGGTTCAGTATGCACACACCCTTTCCTCTCTCTCTCTCTTGTTATAGCCATGCTCTCTCTCTCTCCACCCCCCTGTCTCTCTCTGACAGTTTGTGCCATGCAGGCCTGTTTTTACACCCCTCAGAGCACAAAATACCCTATGCATATTTAGCCTCTGACTTGTTTGGCCTGCCAATTAAAGAGATGTTTTGGGATCTGGGGCAGACTTGATTGTCAGCTGTGGGGCAATTTAAATACTATGCCATTACTGAAAAGTAGACACGTTCATTTCGATGTGAGCCATACCAAGGATTATTATAATTAACAAAAACTATTACTAAACGACAGTATCTGTAATAAATATCAAATTGACAGTTTTCAACAACACAAAAATAAAATCAAAACCACTGCTTGTAATGTCCACTGCAAAATCAGTAAAACAAATACATCAGAAATCCTGAGGCAAAAACTTTGTTTTCACTTTTGCAGTTTATCTACTGTTGTTTTAATTACGTTTTTTCTGTCACATACCTGCTATCACAGCATTCATCATGATAATAAAAATGAAAAATGAAACCAAATCTAAATACCAACTAAATTAAAACTAATACTTTTTAGAAGTTAAATAAAACTAAAGCGTTTAAACGTTTAAACCAAATGAAAACTAAATGAAAATAAAAACTAATGAAAATTCGAACTAAAATAACCCAGACTGTACCGTACCTGTGTACCTGAATACCTGTGCTACATTTCTCTCTTGTCCCTCATCAAAAATGTAAGACTGGCACAAGAAATAGTGTATGCCATTGATCACAGAGTCAACATTTAGTGTCACAGGAAATAAATGACCACCATTAAACAAAAATAAATAAATACACCCCTAATTCCGAAGTTGTGGGATGCTGTGTAATATATAAATAAATGTAAATAAAATGAAAATGCAATCATTTGCAAATCTCACAGACCCATATTTCATGCACAATATCAGATGTTGAAAGTGAGACATTTTGCCATTTCATGAAAACCATTAACTCTTTTAGAAAATGATGGCAGCAACATGTCTCAGAAAAGTTGGGACAGGGCCGTGTCTACCATTGTGTAGCATGTTCTCTTCTTTGAACAACTGTCTGTGAACATCTGGGAAGTGAGGAGACCAGTTGCTACAGTTTTGGGAGAGGAGTGTTGTCCTGTTCTTGTCTGATGTAGGATTCTAGCCGCTCAACAGTCCTGGGTAATCTTTGATGGATTTTTCGTTTCATGATGCGCCAAAAGTTTTCTTTTGGTGTTCAGCACCAGAACTCTTCAAAATCTGTACATTTCTTTCAGAATTAATGGTGCCTTGACAGATGTGCAAGACATCTATGCCATGTGCACTTAAGCTCCCCCATACCATCGTGGATGCTGGCTTTTGAGCTGTGTGCTAATAATAAGCTGGGAGGACTTTTCTCTGGAGGACGCACTGTCCATTATTTCCAATTTTGATTCATCTGACCACAGGACACTTTTCCACTACGCCTCGGTCCATTTTAAATGTGTTTAGGCATAGAGAAGTTGGCGGCATTTCTGGATCCTCTTTATGGTTTCTTCTTTGCATGGAATAGCTTTTGCTTGTATTTGTGGATTGCACGGCAATCTGTGTTCACAGACAGTGATTTCTGGATGTGTTCCTGAGCCCATGCAGTGATTTTCAGTATAGAATCATGTCTGTTTTTAATGCACTGCTGCCTGAGGGCCTGAAGATCACGAGCATCCAATATTGATCGTTGGCCTTGTCAGGTGTATACGGGGATTTCTCCAGATTCTCTAAATCATTTGATGATATTATGTGCTGTAGATGGTGGGATGTCCAAAGTCACAATTTTACATTGAGTAACATTTTTTTGAAATTATTCCACAATTTTGAGATGCAGTTTTTTGTAGTTTGGTGAACCTCTGCCTACCTTTGCTTCTGAGAGACTCTGCCTCTCTAAAATGCTCTTTTTATACCCAGTCATGTGACTGAGTTGCAAATTGCTCCTCCAGCTGTTTTTTATTAGTACCACTTATTTTCCTGCTGTTTTGTTGCCCTGCCCCAACTTTTTTGAGATGTATTGCTACCATCAAGTTCTAAATGAGTTTATAAAATGTCTTACTTTCAGCATCTGATATGTGTTCTATGTTCTATTGTGAATAAAATATAGGTCTATGGGATTTGCAAATCTTTGCATTCTGTTTTTGTTTACATTCTTTTACACTTTACACAATGTCCCAAATTTTTGAAATTTGGGTTGTAAATAAATAAAGCTTTCTAGCCCGAAAACTGTACAACTACCCTCATTTATAATCTAGCCAAACATTATACAAAAAACAAGGGATTAAAGAGTGTAAATATAAATGTATGATATTAAAAGTATATCAATGAAAATAAATAAAATAAGAAAGAACATAAGACCAAATAAGATTAACAAAACAATCAAATAAAACTAATTGGCATAATTACTAAATTAAAACACTCACAGGCTGTGCGGAGGTGGTTAGAGATGAAAAGTTTAAAATGATCAATTGACACCAGCAAGTGGAGTTCTAGAGATTCCTGTAATAAATTCCAGCTTGCTGGTGCACTCCAGCTAAAAGCTGCATTTTTCCAGTATATGCTCTCTACACCTGAAGGGTGATCCAGTCACTTAAACAAGTTTGATAAGAGAGCACTGATATGATGTAAGTTGGCATGTGGCTGGTAAGCACTCTGACGGTGTGTTTCATGCTGCACTGCCGGAGACGACCAACTGCTTTTTGATACAGTGTGCAGTGATGAGTATTTGAGGGTGTCTCTGGTGATGAATGTCAAAGCAGAGTGAAAGATTGAGTCTGAGAGCTTGAAGCTATTGGCAGGTGAAAGTGTGTATATTAAATCACTGTAATCAATTATTGATAAGAGTGTACATTCAATAGTCCTTTTTGTAGTGAGCACTGGCAAACGTTTTGTTTACATTTAGGAAACCAAGCATTAATTTGCTAAGTAGTTTACTGATATAATATTTGAATGTAAATTTCTCTTCCGGACAAGATGCTTGTATTCAATGAAGATTATGAATCCCTTCAGCGTAGTAAAAAAATTTGTGAAGAACCAGCAGAACATTATAAAATAGGATCATCTGCATATAAGTGTACTTTGCAGTCTGAGATGGAGGTGGAAATATCATTGATGTATGTATTGAATAAGACCGGACCTAGAATTTAACTATGTGGAACACCTTAAGCAACTGACAGTAGATCAGATTTGTGGTGTCTCAGGGTCGCACGTTGGTCCCTATCAGAAGGGTAACTCTGGGCCCAACATTTAGTTTTATCATCAAAGCTAATATTAAAAATAGGGAATGATCAACTGTGTGCTCCAAAGCTTTGGAGAGACCAATAAAAAGGGCAGCATAATGTTTTTTTCTGTCAATGGCAGTAAAAAGGTTACTTACAGCAGGTTTGACAGCAGATATAGGGCTGTGCTTTTGTCTAAAATCTGGTTGATCGCTACACACACAAGAGTTTGCATAAAGGTATGACTTGATTTGATCTTTTAGTAGAGCTTCTAAGATTGTGGTTAGAGATAGACTTTTGAGAAACTATTGGAACTATTGAGATCTGATGCCTAGAGCTGGGCAGTATGACTGAAAAATGTATCACAATGAAATGTTTAATTTCAGTTCATATTGATATTTATTGCTAATTTTAATGATTAATAAAAACAAGGGACATGATGGGATGTTTATGAAGCAGGGCTCGATTTTCTTATTGTTGCTGGTGACATGCCTATCATGGACATATCGTGAAATATCGTGTTATTTCCCAGGACATGAGCTGTTTTCCAGATACTGGGAATTCTGCAAGTTAAAATAGAACTATTGAAAATGTGAGCAATATGATATAAAATAATTGGTGATGCCATTCATAAAAAGAAGGGTTTAATCTATCCTCTCCTGTACTTTTTCTAGGGTTTTTAGTGATAAGGGCTTTAGCTACTACGTGTGGACATAAGGGGTTGACTATGATGAGACTGTGGTCTAAAGCAGGGGTTAAATCAGATACATTAAAAGACAAGAAGTCATTGGTATCACCAAAGAGGTGTCCAGTAGCAGAGATATACACAATAAAAGCTTGGCCGAGCACATTTTGGTTAGAAAATGAATGGCCATGCAGTCTAACGCTAGGTATAATGGAAAGGGATTCATAAAAATAAAATGAAAGAGAATGAAAGGTAAATCAGAACTGTAAACTTCTCCATCGATGCTACTGATGTTTGGGTTTATTGTTAACACTAAATGTGTTTCATGTGAGTACAGTTCTGTTATTCAGTGAGAAATGGACACGGGTAATTGGCCAGAGTATGGCTATCTCTAGGTTCGGGTTCGGATTTGTAACTGTTTTGAGCTATGCTATGCTTCCTGGTGAAAAAAAAACCCAAAAAAAACAAAGAACAGTGCATTATCCAGTCATTAGCCGTGATACCGGTTTAGTTAAAGAATCTTAGTGTGTCTCATTGTGTGTTTCCATTTCTGTCTTTCCTCTGAGACTAACCTTGCACCTCATGACTGTGGTATGAAAGGATTGCTGGGAGTGTTGATATAGCATAGCCTTTAACACACTACACCTCTCTCCCTCTCTCTCTCTCTCTCTCTCTCTCTATCTCTCTCTCTCTCCCTCACACACAATCTGAATCTCCTTTTTCATTGGCGGTTGTCACATGTGAAATGTAGTGTTTCAGTCGGGACCACATATTGATGGTTCACATCACTTCCAGGGGATGTCAGTGTCCAAATTGAGACCTGGACTGGGATTGGTTGGGTTCTGCATTGAGTTCATTGAAGGAGTGTGAGTCCAATTCTGTACCATGACTAAACTGATCAGATGAAGCCTAATCATATGTTTAAAGTATCCTATCGAAATTCACGATTTGCCCTTCAGTATAGTCCAATAGTAGATTTTGTTAATTTTTCGGAAACCAGCCCATAGAGCCAATTCAGAGACAGGGATTCAGCCTAGTCCCAGCCTGCACATAATTCTTGAAGATTCTCAATGGAGAATTAAGATTAAGCCTAATCCTGACAGGGAAACAGACCTGTTATACTACATGACCAAGACCATGACCATATCTGAACAAGCCTAGTTGGACCTTTTTAATCTAGGTTTAGGCTTAATCTTAGTCCAAAAAGTTGTCCCATAATACATGTCAGGTTTCCAGACATGGATTAAGTCTAGTCTACTCTAGAATAAAACAGAAAGAAGGAAATTCTTTTAGTTCAGGACTAGACTTGTGATGGGTTTAATATAAACATCAGTGTCAGTGTCACTGCAGTTCTGAGACTCATCCACCACTTGAATTATACCTGTTATGGGGTGGTCCTGTGGGGGTCCTGACAATTTATGAACAAGGTGAAGAGACTAACTAATTATACAGAGTAACAGATGGACTACAGTCTGTGATTGTAGAACTACAAAGTGCACCTATATGGTACATGGAGCTCATAAAATTAACATAATATAATGATATATATGCTGCACATATACCTCTTATTTCTCTTTCCACTGATGAGCAGTGCTCTTGTCCAGTGGTTTTGTGGTTCTGTATTAAATTTGAGGGTTTTTACAATGGAAAACTGCTGACAAGTATGTGTGGATGTTTATGTGGAAAAAAAGATGTGTATGTCACTGCTATCATTACTCTCCTCTGACATAGCGCAGGTCAAAGCTCACTTGTGGAGGAGCACTGGCTTGGATTTCAGCACCCTTATTAGGAATTTCTGTAAAGAGGCTCCTTCATGCTTTCATATTTAATCCAAGAGCACTTGCTGTTAGAAAGATAAGCTGCTTCTGTGGTATTAATTACATTCTCCCAGAGAGACAGTGATAGGAAGTGTGTGCGCACG
This sequence comes from Pygocentrus nattereri, assembly GCF_015220715.1. Classification (NCBI taxonomy): domain Eukaryota; kingdom Metazoa; phylum Chordata; class Actinopteri; order Characiformes; family Serrasalmidae; genus Pygocentrus; species Pygocentrus nattereri. The sequence continues at coordinate 26,256,642 of NC_051213.1, forward strand.
TGTGGAAGAGGTGTCAGAAAAATGTTCATTCATCTTTTTAAAGTCTTTTTCTGAAGTTGTCATTTTGCTGAGCAGAATGGTGACATCGGCACTTTAAGCGGCTGAAGTGTTGAGCTGTTCATCTTATCTCATGTGTCATGTATTCAAATGATTGACATGCTTTTGTGTGTGTGTGTGTGTGTGTGTGTGTGTGTGTGTGTGTGTGTGTGTGTGTGTGTGTGTGTGTGTGTGTGTGTGAGAGAGAGAGATCCTCTGCAGTCTCGTTTTTGAATGTGTGCTGTGCTTGAGCCACAAGCGTTAGCTTTGGTCGAGCTAAAGATTTTGTCTGTGCTTCACATCCACTTTGCAGTCTAACCTGCCTGACCTGCAGCACTGGACTTCCTTCTTGAGAGCAGCTATCAGCTTCAAGCAGCTGCTTTCCCACTGACACTGTCTCTGCTTCCTTTAGACAACAGGTTTCTTACACAGCAAGAACATGGAAATTTTAATTGTTTATCTCTTTTCTTTCTTTACTGAAAGTACTAGATTAGGGAGGGCAGTTCAATACTGTGTCACTGGGATCATGATAATTGCATTACAAAACAGTTTCCTGAGCATTCATCAGTGTCTGGAATACTGAACAATGTCATAAAAGACAGGCTTTGTCCAATTTCAGACAGCATGTAAACCATATAAATTAAATTATAATTAATATAAATAAATTACCATTTTTTCATCCTCTTCTTTTTTGAAATAGTGATTTTTATATTTATTAAAATAGAATTGTGACAGAAGGATAGCAGCAAGAGTGAAAGGGAAGGTTTACAAGACAGTGCGTCCTGCTATGATGTATGGTTTGGAGACTGTGGCTCTGTATAAAAGACAGGAGGCTGAGCTGGAAGTGGCGGAGATGAAGATGCTGAGATTTTCGTTTGGAGTGACAAGGATGGACAAGATTAGAAATGAGCAGATCAGAGGGACAGTGAAGGTGGAGCAGTTTGGAGATAAAGCCAGAGAGGCCAGGTTGAGATGGTTTGGACATGTGTTGAGGAGGAATAGTGGATATATTGGTCAAAGAATGTTGGAGATGGAGCTGCTGGGGAGAAGGAGACCTGCTCTCGCAAGATTTTATCTGCTCACATAACCGAAGTATTCCGTAGCACAGTTCCATCAAGGCGTACTGACATCCAATATTTGACGGATTCACAATCCATTATTCTCTGCTTATGTAACACACAGGTTGTGGTCATCAGGCTTACTGTAAAGTAACTTCACCCTGTGTCATTTATTCCCAGTACACAAAAAAGCAAGAATTAAACCACAGAATGGTTATTTTTAGCACTTCGCTGGGCTTGGCAGCTGTGGCTGTTGGACTGAAGGCTCTGCTGTCTCTTTAAGCTACAAGAAGAACTGTGTTGTTCATGTAATCTTTAGACTTTGTTCATTTAAGCTATTTTACTGTTTTCATTTGATATTGTTTATATATGATATAGTGACCATTTTCCTTTTATTTAGGCTATTCATTCATTTGTGGGATTTCTCTTCACACGTGTTTTGTCCTGCTCCTGCCTGCAGTGGGCTTGTTGCCCACCCTCTCCTGCGCTGCAGGATTTTGTGCAGATCTCCACCTCATTGTATCTGAGCACATTAATGCTAAAACCATGTGGTTTCATATTGTCCACCAGACATGCTCTTTCAAGTATGCTACCCAAGATATAAAAGTCTGAAAGAGAGAAGCTACCCAGTCAGCAGTGAAGGAGTTCTTTGAAATGGCAGTTAAAGTCAAAGGCTGCAGCGAAGTTCGGCATTGAATGAATTTTCCCACAATACTGGAAGCATTTTTCCCTTCTTCCTCATTTCATAGGCCTTGGAACAGGCCACCATATGCTATGAACGGGAAACGTTGTGACATTTTTCCATGCAGCTCTACTGAGTTAGGGGGGCAGGGGGGCGGTGCATAAATCGCAGTGTGAGCGAGTCTATGTTTAACTACAGAAGCAGATAGGTAGTAGATGGATTGTGTGTGTTCACACAATGAGCTCCAGTGTCCTTCAGTGCGTCTCTATGGGTAAACGCCTCCCTCCTTCAGTGTGGCCCTGGATGCCTGTGAGAGGATGGTTTGTGTGTGTTGTGATTGTTCCAAGCTTGTAATACATTAAAACACTGGTGGAATGTGGGGGCTACTGTGCAACAGAGTGCACAGACACACACATTCACATGCACACTTTTTAGTGTCTTTCACCGACCTCAATGCTGCTCACTCCATCTCTCCCTTATTCGAACATTATCACAAAAGCAAGTCACATGTTGGGAGCAGAGAAATGGAAGGAATGAAGCGGCGAGGTTGTGTTGGGAGTCATCACCGCTTCGGCTCAGAACATACCCTCCCCCTCGTTTCCCAGATTTCCCACTTAAGTGTTCTTAATTTCCCCACAGTTTTTCTTTTAAGTACATAAGTACGTTTTATGTACAATTGTGACTTTATGCAAATACTTTTTCAATGAAAAAACCTCATTAGTGATGCCGTGAAATGACAGTTCCAAGCCTCAATCGACATTCAGGACACACTGTGCTGAAAACTAAAAGTGAAAACAGCAATAAAATATTGCATTATAATACATTATGTAAGCTACAGTATGTGCCACAAAATCGAATGTCCTCAATAACAGAGCATGTCTGGTCATCCAAGGCAATAAATTGATATTGATAGTCATATTTTAGTGAGCTTTAGCAGATAGTGTATAATTTTGTCAGGTATGAAAAATATTAAAAATTCTTAAACTGCATTGCTTACTCATATGACTGAAATTGCTGTAGGCCCACAACCAGGCATTCATCAAAACACTGACTGGCACACATTTTACTCATTCTTGTTGAGATGAGGGCGTTGCCACACACCTGCATCCTAACATGGCAAGTTGACAAAATGTCAATAATGACTGGCAATATGATTGAGCCACCAAATGTCTAGTATGGAAGGGGGCAAAACTCACAAATAATTGATCTTTGAAATTTCAAATAATTTAATTTGGTATTTCAACTTTGGTGAACATGGGCACACAAGCAAACATGCATCCACAATTGAGAAAGCGTCTCAATAACCGCCTTTATGTATTTATTTTAGACTATAAGCTATAAATTAGAAGGGATTGGGTTTATGGGTGTTGAGTTAGCTAGCTTGCTAGCTGGTCTAAAATTAGACCCTTTTTTCATTGCCAATTTTGTGGTCCAGCTTATTTCTCTTGGTGCTGCGAGTTGAAGTTTTCTAGATTGACTTAAGCTGTCACAGGTTTGCTTCAGATTGCACTGATAATTATTGAATAATTGCTTATAGGGTTTATATATACTGTTTGACATACTGTTCTCAACAATGGATGACAATATGTCAGAATTCAGTTCAAGTGGATGCTACTGTTCTTTTTAGACATGCAACACATTTCTTTTTTCTTATTTAATAAATTGAATAAAAGGTATGTAATAAATACATTTATATTTAGTAAAATATTGCTACTGAAACACTGCACTATCTATCTATCTATCTATCTATTTATCTATGTATCTATCTATCTATGTATCTATCTATCTATCTATCTATCTATCTATCTATCTATCTATCTATCTATCTATTTATCTATCTATCTATCTATCTGATGATTTACATGATGCTAACAGGTGACTGTATGCTGACTGAATGCTTACACTACTTGTTAGCTACATTAGCCTCACAGCTCCAGTGCAAAACTAAAGAAGCAACCGTCAGACACCAAATATGTTCAAATATGCAGATCATCTATATTTGGGGCAAAGGGAACTTGGCCAAACTATCACTTTAATGCTGTCAGTGTCTTGCCTGTTACTGAACGTTGCATCAGTAAGTGCTATTGCATGGTGGAATCACTTATAATTGTCTGGTTAAAAGACAGCGTCTGACCTCAGTGCGAGGGTCCTCATGTGGTTGGGATTGTAATTGGTATAGCTGTGAATGGTCAGACAGTGTCCTCATGGCTTTCTGTAGAGAAGAGAAATGGAATCTGTGCATAATTAGATGAAGGGTTCTCCCCCTGAAATAAAGAAGACTTTGTTGTGGTAGAACAAAACCTGATAGAAAAGATTTTTATTTTTATTTACCTAGAAGTCAGTCCAGCCATACTTCAGAGAGGAGATCAGAAAAAAGTTTCCACCCTTTGGACAGAGCAGATGTTGAGAGTGTTCTTTTATACTATTATTTAGTGCTGCAAAGGTTCTGTTATATTCTCATAGTATATTAGAGGGTTATTCACTGTGGCTAGACCATTATACAGTACTGCTCAAAAAGCTTTAAATTTTTGTTGTTTAATAAAGAATATTAATATACAGTGTGTAGATTTAAATCATATATCTAGGCACGTGAGACATTTTGTTCAATATGTAGTTTTTTGGTAACAACAAGAAGTTTTTAAGAAGATATAATATACTGTGTGTATGGTATATCTCTATTTACAGTATTTACAAATGTCTGCTTGAAAATGTAAACATCTTTTGAAATACAAATTGTTGCAGATATTAGATTTTTTTCATGCTTTAATTATTGATTTTATACAGTTTTCTCAGTCATTGTAGAATGATCTACAGTTCTAGTTGTAGGTCCAGATTCATCTAAAATCTTTCCCTACTGATCATTTGAAATGTTCAACTTTCAGAGGACTAGCGTGCTAAAATGAATGAACAGTCATTGCAAACTTTTGAATGGAAATGTCAGGAGGGGTGTATAGCATTTACAAAAGTGAGGTAGAACGGAGCAGCTTACTGCAACACTGCGGCATGTCATGCAGCTAGAGCTGGAGTGACCACGCGGACCATGAATGTCACGACAGGTCACCCTACCCAGCTGCTTCTTAGTCAGTACACACACACACACACACACACACACACACACACAATTGCTCCACACCTACGTAAACATGCTTGAAATTGCACGCAAGTATAAAGGCAGGCAGGCACACAGAGTGTACTCTCTAATGTCTGTGTAAGTGGAGCATCATTTGCCTGTTGTTACATTCTACTCTGTTAGCAGTTCTAAACTTTGGCTCACTCTCAGTGTTAAATGTCCAACTGTTTTACCTTGAGTTGAGCTGAATGTGTGAGGTCGGAGACACATACCAGTGATAGCAGCCCAACCATCTGATCATTCAATACTCATTATACTGCTACAGTATAACAAAAGCCTTAATTACACACCCTTGCAGTCAAGTACATTATCAAGTAGGAGTCATTTCTTCTCTGATAGAGTGCTGAACAGAGTCAGCTATTAATAGGACATTGAGTGGTGCATCAGGAAAAAAGCACTGCATTACAAGTGACACAGCTGTGTCATGTCTATGCTTGAGAGTTGGGTTATCAGCATAATATTGTGATGATACAGACAAGTAAACCACAAACATCCCCCCCCCCCCCCCCCCAGGGCAAATGACATGTGAACTTGACTTGTTTAAAAGGGACCAGTCATACTCTGAGATGGTCTTAATTAATTGTCTAGCCCTCTAAATAAAGATTTAGAATCTGTGGTGCTTTAATCTTAAAATTACTAACCAAAAACAGTCGAGCACTGAAGTAACTGGACTCTCATCTCCTACTAGTTTAACATGGCAACTTTGGTAAAGAGCTACATTTTCTGTAAAATTAACAAACATCTGTACTCTGACTCAGTCATTATACTGACGTGTGCTATTAAAGGGTACGCAGGAATTAAAGTATTGTCCCACAGGGCTGTGGAGCAATGGAACGGTGTTCTCTGGTGTGATGAACCGCCATCAGATACCTTTGGAATGAACTGGTGTGCCATTATGATCCAATCATCCAACATCATTACCTGACTTTACTAATGCAGTCGAACCTTCACTATGATGTTCCAATCTAAAGGCTAAGAATAAGAAGAGTAGAGGCTGTTACTCTTCTTATAGTTGGGTGGTGCACAGAGGAAAAAGGGTGTGCCATTTGGTGATATATTTTTCTCACGATAAAGTAAATTGCTAGTTTTCTGAATATATATTGGGTATCGTCATTACTTCCACAATACTGACCAGCTGCATCTTTTATTAAAAAGTGGTTTGCAAGAGGCTTCCAGTCTTTAAAGTAGATATGTAGGGTTTCAATGAATAAAAAAAGATGTAATTTTAAAATGTGATCTGCTATTTTGGCTCTACTGCCCAGTCCTATTGTAGTATCACCAATGTTTACTTCTTTAGTGAAGCGCTACAATAACAGCTAAATTGGGGCTTCCTGTAGTTGCCATGTTTTGACCCCAGCTGGGTCGTAGCTTCCAGACAAAAGCATGAAGTGTGAAGTCATCAGGGAGAAGAGAGTCAACACTGTGGTCTGAGCTCTGTAATTATTGAGGGTAGAAGCCAATTAGATCCAATCCAGTTATTATTTCTACGTGTTTCTACCGCAGAGAGCTTGTCCCTCCACTCACACAGTTGCTCCATAAAAAATGAAAAATGCAGCTGATGCACTGCCCTCAGTGCACCCCTCTCTCTCCATGTCTTTCAAATGTCATATCCTCTGGCTGTCAGCCTCATGTCAATGTGTATGACGGCACTGTTAGAGCAGAAAGCTGTAGCCTAAGGGATACAAATGTTTACAAGCATAGCAAACTACCCACAGCTTTATTATTGCGAGCATTGCTGTGGTATACATTTCTCCTGTGTTTCATTTCGCATGTCATCTTGTTGTATTCTCAGTTGTCAGTTGTATTTAGCTTAGGTCGCATTTCTTTACAGTTGTAATAACTACAACAAGCAAACCTATAAACAGGCATTTACAGTATAACATGGATAGTTCCACTATCATAATCTGATTGACTGAACCAGGTTCAAGCCTTTGTAAAATACTTGGAATACATATATATATATATAGACCGCACATCTAACTAATTTGAGGGCATTAACAACCAATGGGTTATGTTGCTCATCAACCATAGCTTACTACTACTTAAAAATCAATTAACTGAACATTTTTATTTAGTATTTGTGTATTTTGTCATCAGCCAGGCTAGCCACCCAATTTCAGGCTGAAAATGAAAAATGAAGACACCAGGGTCCCATCTTAATACTTTTCGACCAACCACTTGAAAGTTAGATTAGCCACTGCAAGTTCTAATAATGCAGTGGTGTCATAAACATAAATGTACATAATGTATAAGTCATAAATGTACATGTATTGTAAAACATGCTTTGTCTGGCTGTACGCTTTGTTTTAAAACCATGGTTTATTTGGGTTTTTCTTTCTTGCTGCTAGTTGTGTAATGTAGCTACTCTAAGTAATAAAGCTAGTAGACTAAACTAATGAAATTGCATCAGCAGATGTATATGGGTACGTTGCTACCTAAAACCCATTACCTACACAGCAAATTCAATGCCAAGATTTTGAAATATTAAGCAATTTACAAAGGATAATAACAGTGATTTCAGGATGAATTGTATTGATGAATTGGACACTTAAAAGTTCCATGAAAGTTTCAGGCAGCTTAGAATTAAAAAGCAAATGATCTGCCAATTCATCAGCAAACATTTATTTGCTCAGAAGAACACTAACATTAAAATAAACATAAATATCATTAATACAAGTGTTAATAAATGTATTGATTTTACTCATGTCTGTGCTCATTTAACTGTTTCCATACCTGTTCTCATGGCAGCCTATGCAATGTTAATTGTAGTGATCATTCAATACCTGGTTTGACTAATTAATGATTCATTACGTTAAATCCTGTGTGCTGGTGATGGAATGTAACAGGGCACTGAGAAAAAATCTGGAGCTAAACTTTGTTCTTCAGACTAGCTCACAATATATCAACTACATTAAAAAAAATATTTTTATTTTTTAGTCTTTTTACTGTATGCATGTTTATTTGCATTTATTCTAATGGTGTATTGAGTTTTTTTTACCAGCAGAAACAGCTGAGATAAATGATTTAAAACAGTTCTCTTGGGTGGCTTAGGTAGCTGTAAACATGACTGTTTGCGTGCTGAGGAAAAACCTGTACTGCTTACACTCTTAGTGTTTGACTTGATAACAATACTGAAATAAATGTTAGTACTTCCTATGAAAGATAATGCTGCCACCATCTACTGTACCAGGAAAGAACTCAGCGGTGATCTCATCATGCAAGAAGTTTCTGGCAAATGCAAGAGGTTTCAGCCAAACATAGCAAGTGGCACACCAGTGATAGTAGTGAAGGCTTCAAGGCCCTTTTCCATGTTATTGAGTGAATCCCCCACTTAATAAAAAATTGAGCATACAATTTTGGAAACATACATGGGGCCATTCCCAGAGACACATGCCCCCTGGGACAGCTTTGGCAAGGCCCCCACTTTTAGCCATATGCTCGAATAGAGTTTACATCCCCCAAGGGCATTGTTATCCAGTCTGAAAATACTACTGACTTGGTCAGCACTTATCGATTGCAAAAATGTATTCATGTTATTACAAATGCACATAACTAAGAATTGCAACAATGAAGTGACCATAAAAAGGTTCAAGTACCATACAGTATAAAATGAAGATATTTTAGAGTAATTCATAAATATTGCTCCAGATGCTTTAGGCCATGGCCACTTTTCCAGTGCTCTGTATGTAGAAGAACATAAAGTAATCTCGATGAGTAGTGATGCTAGAAAAAGGCTGTCAAATCTAAAAGCTTATATGGTCTGCTGTAGAATTCCATTCTCCCATGTGAGTTTCTGGACAATGTACACTCACCAGCCACATTACAGATCTTACGCAACTCTTATTTTTATTTGTATTCTTATTTTGTTGTAAATAGTCTAGAGATTTAACTTTAACTTTTATTATTTATAATGTTTATAATGTTTATACTGTTTCCTGTTTCTGTTACTGAGTGCCTTATTTCTATTACTCTGCTGCTGTAATACTGTGAATTTCCCCGCTGTGGGACTAATAAAGGATTATCTTATCTTATCTTATCTTATCTTATCTTATCTTTATTAGGTGCACCTTGCTAGTAAAAGGTTGGACCCCCTTTTGCCTTCAGAACTACCTTAATTCTTTGTGGCATACTTTCAACAAGGTGTTGGAAACATTCCTCAGAGATTTTGGTTGGTTATCTGAGTTACTGTTGCCTTTCTATCATCTCGAACCAGTCTGCCCATTCTCCTCTGACCTCTCACATCAACAAGGCATTTTCGCCCACCCAACTGCCGCTCACTGGATATTTTCTCTTTTTCGGACCGTTCTCTGTAAACCCTAGAGATGGTTGTGCGTGAATATCCCAACAGATCAGCAGTTTCTGAAATACTCAGAACAGCCTATCTGACACCAACAACCATGACACGTTCAAAGTCACTTAAATCCCCTTTCTTCTCCATTCTGATGCTCGGTCTGCACTTCAGCAAGTTGTCTTGACCACCTCTACGTGCTTAAATGCATTGAGTTGCAGCCATGTGATTGGCTGATTTAGCTATTTGTGTTAACAAGCAATTGAACAGCAACTGTACCTAATAAAGTGGCTGGTGAGTGTATTACAAACACATTCACAGTATTGCAAACTTTCATTGACATAATTACAGTGCTGTTTGTTTTACTTTTGTTTTAACAGTTGTCCTGTTGGTTTGTGTCACGCTGGTGAACTTTGGCATGTAGGCAAAGAATATCGCAATGAACTGGGTAAGAACAGCCCCTAGTGGATTCTGTCTGTATGACAACAAAAGTCCATTCAGCTTTTAATGTTTCTGATGAGGCCTATGCTGAAGGATGAACTGAGAGACTTGCTCCTACTGCATATAGAGTGGGCAAAGCTGAAGATTGTGTCTCCTCAGAAAAGTCTCTGTGCATTGGTCTTTGTGTTTTTTTTGCTGCATTATCTGCTACAGTCACTCAGTGGCTCCACCCTCAGACCCTGACCTGGGCCCTGATGACGTGTGTGGATTTGTGATTATGGGAAAGTACTGAAGCGTGTGAACACCCCCTCCCCCCCCTCTCTCTTCACCCTAAGCATTCCAACACAGGAAGATTATGTCCATGCCCAGTCTTACTGACCTGTGACTGTACTGACACAGAACATATGCATTCATGTTTGTAAGGGTCTGTGTGTGTTTGTGTTTCAGGGAGGTGGAGGTTCCCCTCCTTTTAAAATGGAATGTGTTGTTACAATGTGTCATCTAAGCCGCTTCTCCTTCTGGGTTGTGGGTACATTTTGTCAGTACGTTGCAAATTATGAACATGTTGCAATACATTTTCAGTGTATTACTTTTTGGTATTGTGCATGTTTTGCATTGGAAAAAATAAAACCTCATTAGTAGACATGATTATATAAAATATAGATGTAAATATAAATGTAAAGCAATACTCCACCTGACTAATTGGCTTTAATTAGAAATGATTACACCATCTCCACATTCCTGTTTTGAAAGTTTTAAATAGAAACTGTAATACAAATTATCTTTATCAGGGAAAAAAAAACATGGACATCCTGTCAGGTGGTTTTTAGAGTGCATGCAGCCAACTGCTGGAGTGCTTTAGAGCACTAACAATGGTTTTTGAACAATGGAGAGTGATTAGAAATGATCCCTGGCAAAATGGCCTGCTCCTACACACACAGACACACACACACACACACACACACACACACACACACACACACACACGTACATGTTGCTTACAGTGTGTGTGTGTGTGTGTGTGTGTGTGTGTGAGGTCTTAATTTATGACATCATGACACTTATTGCTCATCCAAAGACTGAAGTTTGTTACTGTTGTCCTTTAATGGCTTGATTTTCCAGAGATCTGGAGATGAGCTGGAGTGTGTTCCAACAGCAATGTGTGCACAATGTGAGCATAGACAGGCTGGACCATGTGTGTGTCCTCTGCTCTAAGCTGGTATGACTGTCCCTAGAGCTTTATGGGTACGTGTGACCTCAGGCAGATGGAATGCTGTCCGGACGTCCGCAGTGGATCTCTTGGATGGTGCTGACCCGTGGCACAGCTTGCTCCCGTGTGTCTGATAGAGTTTGGGTGGGGTCTCTTTTCTCTCTCACATATACTACACTGTTCTGTGATCAGGTCTACAGAAATTAAACTCACAGAATTAAACTATTAAGTTAAATTAGATATTGATTCTTATACAGACCAACTAGGGTTTGACCAAGGGGAAAACAACATTCTAACATAAAATCAGTTTTTTAACAATAAATCATTGATTAGCCAAACTGTGTTTTGCATAACAACTAAAAATAATATTGAGCTTTCTCAAGAAGAGTGTATACATGTGTGTGTATGTTTATATGTGTGTGTGTGTGTGCGTGTGTCTATGTGTGTGTAAATATATTGAGATAAGTGAAAAATGAATGTTCAGGTTAAGGTTAGGATAGTAGTAGTTCTGGTTAAGGTTTGGAGAAGTCTCCAGGAAATGAATGGAAATCTATGTGATGGCCCCACAATTCAAAGAAACAAGACTGTGTGTGTATGAATATATTGGTGTCATATAAATGGGCAGGTGGTGTTTTTTACAGATAAGCCACTATTTATAAGGGCTTTAAAAATCTGCTGAACAATATTTTAGTCAAACAGTAGTACAATAATGCTAACAGTGATATATATGCACAACCAGCTGTGTTAGCCCACATCACTGGAATATGATTCAGGGGAGAAAATAACATTTCAACCCGTTTCCTTTTTTTTTCATACTCACCCCACCCCAAATGAAGAATAAATATTTTTGAGTGTGTGCAGTCCTGCCTTGATCTGAGCATTGCCTGTTGGCAGTGGGGGACAGAAAGAGAGACAGCAAGAGAGAGACAGAGACAAATGGGCTTACCTCAGTCTTCTAAGATAACTTTCAAGAATTTCTCCAGCAGGTGTTAACTCATGACTGAGAGGAGGGCATGCACTGAGTGCTAGTAAACTATTTACTGATGGCCATTTCCCCTCTTAAACCCTTTATAAGCCTTGAAAGGGTTCACACCAGTTAAGCTGAACGCTCAGTTTGCCTCAGTTTTCATCTGTGCAGATACTACGTCAGTGCTTGTTGCCTGTGAAAAGCACAAATGTTTTTCTAAACTGTCTAGTGGAAAATAACCAAGGTAAACTGTGTTTCACCAAGCCAGGAACATTCTTTTTATCACACTTCAGCATCTCTTGTCTGTTTATTTAAATGTATTCTGTTGAGATAGTTCCAGCTATCCACCCTAATGATCTTGAGCCTGAGTTACAGGATTCATTTATTTTATTCACTGCACACTATACAAGCAATACAGTGTTGACCCAAACACCTCATTATAACACACTAGAGAGATGCACAGTAATTAATGCAGTAGTTCATTATATGTCTTAAAAAATGTCAATGTTAATAAATGTCTATATCCCTCATGAGGCTCATCTGGCTAAGTTCTGTAATATTGAGATCAGACATGCTGCTGAGCTGTAGAGTCCCTCATAGCTGTGCAGTAGTAGAGGAGTAATAACAAAAAGCCATATAGACTATATAGACAGGGGAATTGTTTAGTATGTATACACATTTCTGATTCTGTTGATTTACCACTGTAAAAGCCAACTGTTTTACAGGGGCAGATGCTGCAGATTGAAATCAATTTAAGGTCAGTGTTTGTCCATGCAGGTAGTACAGCCTAAATTCAATGAGTGGACTGTCAGACAGTCTGGAAAACGAATATGATTAAAATCATTGGTAGTACAACCAAAGAAAATGGTATTGGGTACATGTAACCATTAACCCTTTAATGTTGAGAGAAAAAGAAGCTAATTCTACATTTAAATCGACTCTAATAATGCATTTTCAGTGCTGTCATCTAATTCGTTTTAATATGTGAATAGCACATTCTAACAAAGTTATAGCTGGTTTTTTTATAGTCACAAACTACCCTTCTGAGCAAGAAAACAAATGCTGAGAAATATACTTTACACTTTGGTCACGCTTTATTATTGACTAAACAAATGAAAGAAATGAGCCATAGTCAATTTTAACTCCAGTTTCAATGTGCTTGCATGCTCACTCAACAATAGAGGCAGCATTGTGTGTATTTTAAATGTAGTGCTAGAAAACATCTGTAGAGGTCCAATTCCACATGTTGCTCTATTTTGCTGCATCGAGCATATATATGCATATGTCTTAACCAGGCATATGCACATATAGATCCCATGGGAAGCTTGAGCCCTTTTACCCTCAGACTGTGCAAGTGCCCTCTTGGTCAGCATGTACAATAATTCTGTTTTATATGACCGTTTCAGTGAAACAAGACTCACACAAGACCTTCGTTTTTATCTGAAATGTGATTACATTGTATTACTTGAAAAGAGTTTCCAATATGCTGTAAATGAAGTTACTTTCAGCTCACATTCAGGTTGCCCTTTTATCCATTGAGCCCCGAATTTGTCTGTTCCCAGGCCTGGTCTCAAATGTTCAGATGTCTCTGAATATCGCTGGTGTTAAGATAGGCTTAAGGATGTTAGGAGATGAAGAATTCTGGGGCATGCAGTTCAGCCTGTCTATATGCAGGAACAGCAAACCTGGTCCTTTTCAGTCTGGCAGCTGGTGCTGGCTAGTGCCCAGTTGTCTGTCGTGGATGGGAAAGAAAGGCGAGACTGGCTTTTCCTCTTGTGCCAGAGCACTGTCCCTAGTTTCCTCTCACCCTCATTTATTGCCAGACAAACATAATAATATGCCCTTCCATGCAATACAGTAACACAGAGTGGCCTTGATATGCTGTGGCCTGTTTTCTTAGATGAATAGCTCCATTTTATATTCATTCACATTAATGAAAAAGCATAGAAAGGCACAAAGACAGGGGGTTTACTAGGGTTTAATAGAGATACCATGTCATGTACTTATAATATCAATATATGTACTTATAGTAATAAGTAAAACTTGATTTTCTGAATCAAGTACACGTTGTATAATGAGTGAGTCCAAAAGCTGCTCATTTGATAAGGTGTTGTTGACCAAGAGCAGTTGCCACACAGTATAAATGATCACTGAGTCCCATATATATACATAAAAGATATTCATGACGTTATGATGCATAATGCCTTATAATGAATTATTCATAAGTATTAATGTGTTACATAAAGTAGGGATACAAAACTGTATAAAATCAGCTTACATAGTGTTGTATGCAGGGATGGGGGAGTAGCTAAGTAGCGTGCTACTTTTTGTAGTTAGCTACAAATATTAGTAGCTAGTAGTTGTATCCACTACAGTTGTTTGAAATGCCTACAGATTTTTGTGTAGCTATAGAGAAAATTCTCGCTACAATTTCACTACAGGCTTCAGTCAATCCGCGCAAAATGAACCACAGAGCGTGGTTGGTAACTGGGCTGGTGGCGACTGTGCAATCCTATATGAGCCATGGACAGCTGGAGCAGACAGGCACGTGCGCACCCCGTGCACTGATCACCCCTTACTAGCAGGCCTAACTCAGGAGTCGAAACTGAAGTGTTAAGAAGAGCTGTTTTGTCCTTTCAACAAAAATCAAACCACCTTGGGAAGCACGACATTTTCTGTCCGTTTTATCCTCTTGGCTGTAAGTAAATCTCAGTGTGTGCTGATGTTCTAGTATAGACTAGAAATGTACACGCAAGCTCGGACTAACTTTGCTCTGCTTTAACCTTTAGCTCAGCTGTAGCCACTTTTTTTCTCATGTCAGGAAACTTTTCTCAGAGTTTCTTGTAAAATGTCTCTCAATGTTCGACTTTTTGCGAGGCTGAAGTCGCTTCTCATTCGATTGCTCCTGTTCCAGCTTAAATGGTGCCTGAGGCGCCAGATTGTACTGCTGCGCCATTTAAGGTGGAACAGGAGAATTCGAACGAGAAGCAGGAGAAAGAGAAGCAAGTTGCTGCAGATTAAACATATCAGGAAACCAGCTGAGTGATTAGAAATGTAAAGAAGTCTATTAATCTCCAAATTATCAATGTTCGTCTTAAATCTCTGTCTTTGCCATTTCATTATCTGTGTTTTTGAGTTTTGAGGCTAAAGTGTTGCTGACGTGTAACAAGGACTCTAAATGTCATGTCTGTGTATACACTGATCAGGCATAAAATTATGACTTTGTTTCTACGCTATTGTCCATTGTCTCATTTTATCAGCTCCACTTACTCTATAGGTGCACTTTGTAGTTCTACAGTTACAGACTGTAGTCCATCTGTTTCTCTGCATACTTTGTTAGCCCCCTTTTACCCTGTTCTTCAATGGTCAGGACCCCCGTGGGCCCTCACAGAGCAGGTACTATTTGGGTGGTGGCTCATTCTCAGCACTGCAGTAACACTGACATGGTAGTGGTGTGTTTGTGTGTGATGTGCTGGTATAAGTGGATCAGACACAGCAGTGCTGCTGGCGTTTTTAAACACTGTGTCCACTCATTGTCCACTCTATTAGATGCACCTGTGTTGTTTGTAATTGTAGAACTACAAAGTGCACCTATATAGTAAGTGGAGCTGATAAAATGGAAAATGAGTGTCTAAACAAGGTCATAATGTTATGCCTGATCAGTGTATTTTGCTGAAATGTTTAAATTGGAGCAGTTTTATTTCAACAGTTGACAACGTTTTGCACAAAATTCTCTGGTTTGTATTCAGTTATTTTTGTTGATTTTTGTTAGGAAAAACCTGGTATGACTTTGCATTTAGTCTTAATATTTGTTGGATATCACGCCTTTGGGCGTGTAAGTTTGATTGTGAGTAATACTTAAACTCACCTTTTGGTGATCTTTTTGTGTATTTGCAGATTTTTAATTTTCTTATTTTCTTAAATTTCTTATTCACATATATATATATATATATATATATATATATATATATATATGCTTTAGTGCTGTAAGATTTACAGTACGTGCAGAGTGCCTTTACTGGGTTAGTGGCTAGAAATTCTTGTCACAGTTGTAACATGAATTGTAAATGCATTTATCAAATATATATAAAATACAATATATTATGTACTTTTCATTCACTGTTGAATATATCATCTTCTCTACCTCTTGAATGTGCAACATTCATAATAAAACATTTGCAGTGTTTGGCCTTGAGTGCAGTAGTTTGCTGGCTCATAATGTTGATGGTCTTAGTGATAGTGATGTTCTTTCTGTGGGTTTAGTGGGATTGATATGAACAGTGCTGAGAATTCTTGAATCTGTTCTCTCTGTGGACTTCGGACTATGTGTGTGTGTTCAAAACAACCCTGGGGAATCTTTAAAGAAGCGTTCAGAGGAAATGAAATAGCAAGATTTCTTCACTGGTCTGCTTTTTATTCATTTCACTTCCAGTAATGGGGAATTATATTGTGGAATTCTCAATATATAAAGCATGAAATGAATATAAATTAAAAAGAAAAAAACAGAAAGATTCACACTTTTTTTGCACTTATACAAAAGCAGACTAAAATGTTAGAATTTTTTATATATTTAATAGCAGAATTCTTTTTAAAGCTTAACAAAAGTTCAAATGCTTCTACTAACATAATATACTGTCACCATAATATTCTGCTAACATAATATACTGTCACCATAATATTCTGCTAACATAATATACTGTCACCCCTGGGAGGAAATACAACAGGTAAAATTTATGATCTTTGCTGTTTTTTCAGTGAAGTGTTTTTCAGAATATTTGCATGGCTCTGTATGTTTTTTTTTTGTGCATGTAAGTTTTTATCATATGGCAACATATATAGTATAATCCACAGTGACAGGCCTAGTAAACACCAGTAGTTGTTCTTATTCAATGTTTGCAGCCTCATTCTTCTTTTAGGGCTGGTATTTTCTTGTTTTAATCAGTGAAGGTCATCAGGCAGCCTGTTGCTCATTGGCATAATCAATAATATATTCACCAGCACAGTAAATGGATTGGCTGTTATGACCATTAAGGCTATGATTGGCTGAGGGAGGATGCTGTTTGTGTGGGAGCCGGTTGTGAATAGTGGAGGATGAAGGAAGGGAGGGGCATGGCACAGCAGATTCCTGCACACTGAGTGAATGTGGGTGGGAATGTGAGCTTGTGAGTGAGGAAGAGCAGCAGTAGGGACAGATTGGACCAAAGATACTGCGAGTAGCCTGCTGAGGATCAGTAGCCATTGAAGAACGCAGAGAAAGCAACAGAAGAGACAGCCGAGTCATCTTGCAACAGGTGCAAGACTGACAGACTCACTTTTTTTACCTTTGAGAGAGAGAGAGAGAGAGAGAGAGAGAGAGAGAGATAGTTACAACTAGTGTAGCCAGAAAGGACACTTACTGCAGAACTTTGCCTTCGCATCCAGTCATGGACTCCTTTAGGTCCATCCAACAGGAAATCAATACTCTGAAAGGTACTCACACTCCATTGTACACCTGCTGCGCTTCTGCATCCACTGTTCATCTTTTTGATGCTCCTTTGTTTTCTGCTTCTGGGATTTGGCTTAAACTCTCTGAAGGAACCTGTAGAACAGCAGAAAGTTAATAATGCTTTTCCTTCATTTGAGTGGGTTTCATGTCAGGTGAACTTCTCAATGTTGCAGTGACCTTTTCACTGTAGCTAGAGTGATACGGGAGAACATGGAAATTATATGTGTGTTCAGATTCAGAAAGAATGCAAAAGGGGAGAATGTTTGTTTTTTTGGCACAGCAGGGGATAGCTGGACTGGGGAGGGGTGTCTGACTGGGGCATTGTTTGCAGGAAGTCCTGGCAGACAACATGAAATTTTGTGTGCTTGTGTATGTGTGTACATGTGTCTGTATGAAAAGGGTTTTATGTTAATTCTCATTTCAGAGAATTGTGAAATTATGAATTGTGAAAATTTCATGATCTTGTGAAACTAAATGTTCAACGTCCTGTCAAGGAAGAAACTTCACCATTAATAGATGTTTTGGGTTAGACTCCTAACATTACATTCACCTACCAGTAACTAGTGTCTAACTATCTTAGGGCTCTGGTGTTATTTTACCTTGAATTAATTAAGATAAGTGACAAAGTAATTACCCATGACTCACTATTGCTGTATCTCTCTGTGTGCTGCAATATACAATAATGATACATTACATCATTGTTGCAGCAGCCCAGGAGTCAGGTGTCCAGCTGCATTAGTACAGATATCATTAAGTCTTTAGGAGGCCAGATTCTACTGCCTGGTCATTAGTTGTGGCACTGCTTCCATGTTGCCCTGAATAAGGGTGTCTGCTAAATATTTAAAGTGTATAAGCAAAACTCTGTGTACAAGTGAACACTCATGACTACTAAGGTTGGGCCTTCTGTTGTGCCATGGATGTAAGACTCTAATTTTTGCAAGCACCCTTATGGGATTATACTAGAATGTTAGCATACTGTATATTTTTATAAAGTATTATGGATGGATTATGCAAACAAGGAGTACCAAAGTCTTCAGGGTCCTTAGTAGGCCTGAATGCATATGCCTTCTTACATTTTGTAATAATGGAACAGTTACTGTAGATAAATCTCAGCTATGGAAAGTGTTGGATGCATTGGAACTCAGCATTGATGTAATAATTATATAGTCATATGACCATAAATTGCCCTGTCAACATATGATGCTTGGTGTCTATGTACTGAAACAGCCAAGCCTCACATTTGCCTTGCAAAACCGAGAACAAAGAGCATCTCATCAGGCCTGTCCAATCCATTCTTTTATAAAGCACAAGCTTTTGTGTACACAGTAGGTCTGCTAAATGTTGGAGTAATGAAGGCAGAGAGTACAGGAGACGTTGCTTCCATTTTAGTTGGCTGGCCTGTGCTTTACCTTATGGTAGTTTCTGTCCTCACCATATTATCTTTCCACTGAGGAGGAATGGGAATATTCTGTAGGAGTGATATTGAGCATGTGATGAATTAAAGGCATGTCTCTGATATGTGAGTAAGAACGTTGCTAGACTAGAAGTTTCACTGTACCTCACTGTAATGCCACTGCAGGAGCCCTTAGCAGTCAGTTATCACTGGTGATAACAAAACTATGCTATTTTTTTTTTACATTACTTCCCATGTGTAGCTCATTGAAACAAGTAGAGAAATTCTATCAGTAATCCAGTTTCAGAACCTTCGATTAATACTAAATTTGTGCTTGTAAATAGCAGAAGAAACATTGTATTATGGTGTGAATTTGATAAAAAGGTATTGCTGTGCATAGTCTTGTTCTGAAGAAAGAAAAAAATATTCTTTAGATTTTTTTCAATGTTTTTGTCATTTTTTGATTTCAAAACAAAAGTGCAGACTCACACCTATTGATACAGAATGTAAATCCTATGTAAAAATGTAATTAGTTATGGAAATAACTGCGGTTATGTAAATATACTTATAAATCAGTAATTGCTGTATAATACTGTGTAACTCTAGACCATTTACAAAATTACATTTAAATATACCAGTGATAAGTCTAGACTTTGAAAGGTTAATGCAGTCATAACTGTTATGGTTATGGTGTTGATTGCGGTGTGCACCTCTCATACACATGAGGACTTTGGGTCAGCTATGTTGCTGTATGCTATGGAAAGTCTCCATCGTGGTGGCTGACATGTCACTTCACCACTGTGTGTGAAGGGATTTTTTTATGGTGCTGTCACTCTGATGGTAAGATTTGCCTTAAGCCTGAGTGTTCTCAATGGAGAACAGCGTAGGAAAGAAGGTGTGTCTGGCCCAGTCAGTTTGTCTGTGAGCCTATCAGTCTAGACTTATTAGACAGTTCCAGTAACCAGTCTGTGAACACTGGCACTTCAGTGCTAATATAAGCACACACATATTAAGTCACGTCTCAGTGCTACATTGATCCCGTTTCTCTGACGGTATATTTAGAAGTGCTTTTTCTAGGACTCTACCTCAGTAATGGGGATTTTTGCCATGTCATGGTTCTGGGAAATAAGAGGAGAAGTGGGCAGAAAGTAAAGGGCTGGATTGATACGTTGTTGGACAGAGATTAATGACATCACCAGCAGAGCTGAAGCAGTAGGGGGTTTGTCTCACACTCTCCACTGCAGATTGATTTCCGTCTGAGTGTCTGAACTTCCTGATGGAAATCTACTGCTATACAAAGCTTGCCTGACCTACTCCAAAGATACATTGCTTAGCACCATATGCTTATGATAGATGTTTGGGTGCTGTACAGGGATGTGCTGCAAGCTTTTGCTGGAATACTCTACAAATATCTTGGAGCAGTGGGAATACCTGTCCAGAAGAGCATTGAAATAGAAGCTCATCTGAAAATAGCACTGTTTAGTTGTTACATAGGGTTGGCCAGTAAAGCCAAGCTGGAGATCGATCCCTCTTTCTCAGGTCAGTAGGGAGAGCATATGTGCAGGATGCATACTTTACAATGAAAGAACTCTTGGTAGATATGAGCTGTTAAACTGTCTCCAGCCTCGCTGCACTACCATGCAGCAGTTCAAGTGTCTGAAGAAAAATAAGGCCACTTAAGCCAAATTCGAACTGTATTATTTGTACCTGGGGAGGCAGTTTAAGTGATTTAACTCTGAGAAGTAATAGTACTTCTGTAATTTGCTGAAGTCAGAACTGTAAGAAGTCTAGTTTATTCCATTTGTTACTGTGTTGTGTTGTGCCTGTTGAATAATAGTGATGTGTTGTCACGTACAAGATATGAATCTACTGCCAGTCCAGGCCTTAAATTCAAGAACTAATCCAGTTCAAATAGTATGCAAGAGTCACACTGTTGATATAAGGCATTACAGAAGCCTAAAGCAAGCCACTATATTGACTATGGGGTTGTAAAATTTAACATTGAACAAAAATGTAACATTTAGCAACTCGCAACAAAGTTTTTGTTGAGTTGTTGTGTTAGGAGTGAAATATTTCAGGAGTGAATCATTCGTTGAATATAATTGTGATTTTTAAAATGTTGCTGTTCTTTGCTTGTCTGTGTTTTTTTGGAATTTGTCCCAGTTACAAGTTGAAGAAAGCAGCATCATTAGCCTAGCAGGGAATTCCCTGACCTTCCTGCCAGTGGCCTTTCGGAAAGTGGTCTGCATTCCCTGTCTTCCTGTCCGCTGGCCCCTTGAGCCTGGAGGACCCGTGCCATGCCCTTTTTTCCGTTCCGCTGCAGAGATTGTTGTTAACAGTGCGTCAGTTGTGGAGTGCGTGTGTCAAGGACAGTGCGCTGTGTGATTTTACTGTTTGAACATGTGTGTGTTTATTGAGATGTTTTTGTCTTTGCATTGTCTGTGCATAATACATACACACACGGATGTCCTTTCTCTCTGCTCACAGATTACTTTGAGGAAGCAGTTTCCATCTCTACACAGAAGAGCTGCACATAATGGGCAAAATACTAGTATTTGCAGAAGCTGTTATTACAATAACAATTAACAAACAGCAATATCTTGTGCTGACCTACTACACCGCCATGTAGTTCCAGTTTTGCAGCCTCTGCATTGCACATTTTCCTGCTATTACACTCATTAAGTTCTTGGTATGTAATTGAGTTGAATATGATGTTTTGCCTTTGAGGTTGAGAATCACATACAGCTACTGACGGATAAATAAATCTTACCATGTGTTTTCAGATGTTTATGGGCTGATGCATTCCTTTTGGCTAAGATAATGTACCTGTGTTTAGTTTTTACTGGGTTGGCAAACCATGCCCAGGACAGCAGGTACTGCCAGTATCTGAATGGGCCAGCAGCCTGGCATCTCCTCTAGGACTCCTCTGTTCTTTCTCTGTGAGTTTTGGCCTAGTTTCCTGGTATCTCACATTTCTTGCTGCTACTTTTGGTGCACAGTGTTACACTTGTGGCCACACCACCATTTAAAACCTCTTCATTACAATTATACCCTATTACAATATTATACCCACAACTGTGAGAACATTCTCTCTCCATGTTTTCACAGAATCAGAAACTGTTTTTAATATCTCCATTTTAAAATCAAAACTTTAGGGCAGAAATAGAAATTGACATGAAATATAAAGTAAAAAAAATCATAAGCTGTGTTATTGTGATCTTATAACATAGACAGCTCATATTAAAAACTACTGTATTTAAAAATGTACCAAAATACACTAACAAGAATACAAGAGAAAAGGAGATTCTACACTATTCTACACTTATTTCTCTAAATAACGAGTTTGTTAAAGGTCTTCAATATGGTCAGGTGACTGAGTTGAGTCCAGTGTTCATGCAGTATCCAGTACCTGGAGAGTGTGTTAAACTGTCCCTAGTTGTTTTCTTATGATAAATGTCTGCACTGCCCTCTGCTGCTCTGTTAGAACCTTCACACTGTTCATCAGTATTAAGAGCAGCATTATGGCATGTGGCAAAACTCTTTAAATGTGGAAACACAGAAAACCTGCGTGTGTGAACACTGTTTGTAGGCTGTGTGTGAGCATGTTGGCTCAGTCTGGAGACGTTTCAAACAAAGACAGGAAAGGACACAGTGGGGGAGTTTTTAAGGTTCCGGAAATTGTGTTTGCTTGTATAGAATCTGTTCATTCTAGATGAAAAGCCAGCCTCTGTTAAAGTCAGAGGCCAATGTTTTCTTTTGTTTTTATTTAAACCTTGACACACCATGTTTTGCTCCTTTTGAGTAAAACACTGAGCAACTGCCCACCCTAAATCACCTGTTGTGCAACTATTTCTATATAATATCAGAAATTGATATTGTTTAAGACCAAGTCATATAACACTGCCTTTTTACATTTGGCAGCCAAATGAATTGCAATGACTCTCAGTTTGGAGTAGCTGAGCTATCTGTGTTTTGCTCAGGGATGCGTTCTTTTGTTGCTAAGTTGGACAAGCTTTAAACCACACCAACAAATTTGCTATCATGTGAACGTTATCTCAGGGGGTTGGCAACATGGGGCTCTCCTGCCCTGTTTTGACTCCACAGCAGAATTAGATTTTTAGGTAAAAATGAAATAATCACCCTTTCCAGTAAAATAAAGCTCTGCTGATTGTTCTAACACAATTTTTACAGTAAATGGTCTTAATTGCTAGAGTTAATATATAACTGCTAATTCACCTTTTAACCCTGAGAATTGGCTTGCAGACTGCTGGCCAACATACCAATGCAGACAACTCACTAAGCTAGCAGCTAACGAAAAAGCAAAGAGAGAGGTTTTTAGATGAACATCAATAATAGTGAGACGAATATGCTTATTTGCATTCCTGATACATTTAATCTGCAACGAGAAACTATCAAACACTAAAAAGTCACGAGGCTGAAATGAGCTTCTCATTTGCCAGCTTCTTGTTCTAATTTTCTTGTTTGACTTTAAATGGTGCAGAAGTTACATTCTGGTGCCCCAGGCACCATTCAAGGTGGAATAGGAAAATTAGAGCAAGAAGAGGTAAGAAAAGCTGCGAATTGAGTTTTCATTAATATCATGTATTTTAGCCTTGTAACATTGCGGAGCGATGATGAGGTGGATGCATGTGCGAAGAGAAGCGAGATTTATTATGGGCAAATCCAAACTAGGGATCGAAACAGTCCAGGGTCACAGAGCCAACATGGAGAAAAGGAGGGACGGACATGACGCAAAGGAACACAGGAACAACAAAGAACAGAGGCCAGAATAACAAATACCAAACAAATCAAACAATCCAAACATCAAGCAATTCAAACAAAGAGCGAGAGACTAAGGAAAACACAGGGCTTAAATACAGGGACAGGTAATGAGACACAGGTGGTTAACAAGAGGGTAACAGGTGAAAACAGTCAAGGGCAGGGTCCTGGAAACAAGGGGGCAGGACTGGGAAGCAGCAGGGAACAAAACCACACCAGGAACAGAGGAGGGCAAAAACAAAGGAGCAGAAAAAACTGGGGACACAGTAGCAGACACAGGCGGAACAGGAGGCCCGTGGGGAGCAGTAGACACAGGCGGAACAGGAGGCCCACAGGGAGCAGCAGACACAGGCGAGGGTGGGACGGGCGGGAACAAAGGGGCTGCGACATCCTTGGAGGCAGGTGGGCCTGCAGCGACGTCCTCGGAGGCAGGTGGCGGGTCCGGAGGCGCGGCGACAGGCAGCGGGTCCGGAGGCGAGCGTGCCATGGGGTGCAGCCATAGGAACAGGCGTGCCGCGGGTAGCGACTACAGGAACAGGTGTGCCACGGGTAGCGGCCATGGGATTAGGCGTGCCGCAGGGTGCGGCCACGGGATCAGGCGTGTCGCAGATTTGCTCCTCCCTGCAGCATAGCTCAAGACTGGTGGACCCTAGGCACTCACCTGAGCTCTCATCGTCATAATACAAGACAGGATTGTCCTTTGTCTTTTTATGGGAAAAAGTGCCAGAGAATTTGCTGTCCCCGACTTGGTGCCGTCAAGACATGTGTAACTCAGACTGTGTTGAAACAGCCGGAGTTTCGTCCCAACAGAACAACCACATACCAGAGTCTAGCTTTCTCACTGCATCCTTGATCGGCTGGTCTTTTTGTAATGTTGGGGAGCGATGATGAGGTGGACGCATGTGCGAAGAGAAGCAAGATTTATTATGGGCAAACCCAAACTTGGGGTCAAAACAGTCCAGGGTCACAGAGCCAACACATAGAAAAGGAGGGACAGACATGATGCAAAGGAACACAAGAACAAACAAACAGTGGAGGCCAGAATAACAAATACCAAACAAATCAAACAATCCAAACATCAAGCAAATCAAACAATTCAAACAAAGACCAGCGAGAGACTAAGAAAAACACAGGGCTTAAATACAGGGACAGGTAACAAGACACAGGTGGTTAACAAAAGGGTAACAGGTGAAAACAATTAAGGGCAGGGTCTGAAAACAAGGGGGCAGGACTAGGAAGGAAGCAAAACAAAAGCACATAGACAAGACCAAAACCAAAACAAAAGCACATGGAGGACTCTGAGGGGCCAATCATGACAAGCCTGCACTACTACAATAACACATGCTGAGGAATATGTACAGCCAAGATGGTAAAATGGATATATAAAGTATTGTGGCTCCTAAGTTGCTTTGATCTTTGTTGAAAGTTGTTTTGTTAGATTAATAACAGTATGTGACAAAATCTACATCCAACCTATTGTAACAATTTAAGCTTTTACACGGATACAAAAGAAATATCATTTGAAGTCAATAACATTCTAAATTTGCACTACAGTGTCTCATTATATTGAAAGATATTGCTACTGCTTCTGTACAGGTACAGAACTTTGAGCTCTACCTTCACAAAGTAGTGGATTGGAAATTTAGCACTTTGTTTGTTCCCATCCTAAAAAGTCTACATTCCCATCCACATTTAGCCCAAAATTTCTCATGGTTTTCTCCAGACATTCTTGCCACCAGATAACATACGACCTCACAAGACTAAGCTTGCTACAGTTGCTACAAAAGAAAGCATTAGTGGGCAGAGCATAGATAGGTCAGAGAACTGCTATGGAGCGACCAAAATTTATCATTGACAATATGCACAATAGTAGAAAATGGCTGGCACACTATTTTATGCAGTTTCTGTAATAGGGAGCGGTTCCATATATAGGCCAGGTGTGTAATTTTCAGACATTAGTGTGGTGTACAACAGTGAGAGAGAACAGGTTTTGGCTGGAGGCCTATTGCCTGCTATTGTTTGTTGCTCTGTAGTGGATGAGAGAGCTCCTGTCTCTCTGTCTTTCCAGTCCCGTTCTCCAGCTTAAGAGGATGTGTGCTAATAGAGCAGAGAGGGGCTTACTCAAAGGTTTTCCCTAAAGTTTAAAAAAGCCATCCTTCCTATTTATGTTTTGTAATCATTTAAGCTGAAGAAGGTTACACCCTGCTATTCTTTACATTCAGGAAGTCCAGTGCTCATTTGCGTTTTGTACCATCCCTCCATGCATACGTACCTACACACATGCAAAATATTATACTCATTCACACAATTCTCATTCAGTTCAGCAGGCTTGTGTATTTCGTGTGGAAGTTAACATTGGATGATACTCTGGATTTGAAATAAAACAATGAACATGAAATTAAAATACAGAAATTCAGCTTTAATTTGACCGTTTCTATCTGTATTGGATGAGGACTCATAGGTTGTTTGTACATATTTCAAAAGTAATTGGACAAATTAATATAATCTATGTTAAAAATGTAAATAGATAAAATAAATTTTACTGCTAATATCTGGCAGCAAATGTGTCAAAAAATTGAACTAATACAGACATATATGCTGGGTGATTAAATCTGCAGACTGTACTTTAGATTCATGTCACCATTTAATTTTAAGTGGTAGATAAGGGAAAGCAACAGAAACATCCCCTACTCGTGAACTGTGCAATCTTTATGTCTCTCTGTTTGCAAATCATATAATTTGTTCAGCAGTATATTGTGCAGTAAAGTCCCACACAGCCTGAGAATATAAACACAGGGCTTATGGGTGCTTTCAAAATATAACTAATCTCACCATTCTGTTGCTTCTTAAATAGAATAATCACTGTTTATTTTTTTAGATGATGTTGTCTACACTTCATTTCTCTGTTGCCTTAAAAAAAAGCCTTGGCCTTGTTGACTGACAGGCCTTACTTAAGCAGTCTTATAGACAAACACTGTGATTTTAGAACACCAGAGGGAACATCACAACTTGGCTTGCTCTAAGATTGAAGGAATGCAGTAGTACACTAGGCATCAGCCTGAGGAAACCTGAAACTTTAATTGCTCTTTCTGTATTAGCTTTGTTTAAGAAAAAAAAATGAAACTCGCATTATTTTGACCAATGACGGGATAGGACAGTTCTGTAAGACTCTAAAGCAGTTATTTTCATCAAAACATTGTCTATGCGTTTATGCTTTAGAACATTTAGAACATAGAACAAGTTACATTGAGCGGCCAATTTTATTAGGTACATTGTATCTACACTCACTGGCTATTTTATTAGGTACATATAGGTACAGTCAAGGTTTAGAGTTAATCTGTTGCTGCAGAATTCTTCTACCTTCTACAATGTCCATCAATAGAAAAGGACCATGACTGACTAGACTTCAGTAGGGTAGCGAATCATTCTCCCCTGCCCACTAGCTTCTTTTAAGGTGAAGCCCAGCAGTCGTTTCCTCTGAGGCGTATGAACTACTGCTAAGGTGTGTCAACACATTTATACTTTTGCAATTCTGTTTAGTTAAACAGAGTAAAGTCAGCATATACACACTTTCGTAGCAAATGTTGACTTTTTTGCCTCCATTTTGCTAGCTGACATGTCTCTTGTATCGGGTTGTGATTGTGCTTGTGTGTTTAAAAGTTAAAATTATACAGCATATTTCTTGTGGAATTATGCCAAGACAGAATGTTTAAAGTGATAGGAAACTTTGTATCCATGGAGCGTTCACTAGGCTTATGTCACATGGTATCACTTGGTATCAGATGTTGGTTTCAGTGCATTTTAATGAAAACAAGTATGATTAAATGAGCACGGTATTTGATGAGATGATACCCGATACCCAGCATCAGTATCGGTGCATCCCTAGGTAGTATCATGGATGATGGAGGAGTGAGAGAGGGAGAGGCCCATCCTACCCACCCAGAGAAAGCAAGACCAAGCATGCTCTCTTGGACCCCCTGCCATGGGTAGTCAAATACATCCCAACCAAAACATGCAGCCAGTAGCGCCCATGTGGTCAGAAACTGGACAACAACCAGTAATAAAACAACCAGTTAGTGAAGACACTGATTAAAAACTCCAGTAACACTGCTGTGTCTGATACACTCAAACCAGCGCAACACACCCTAACATATCACTACCATGTCAGTGTCACTGCAGTGCTGAGATGATCCACCACCCAAATGATATGATGAACCAAGCATTGTATTTTCCCATTGATGGACTGTGCAGAGGGGATTTGATCATTTGTGCAGTAACAGATACACTATAGCCAGTAATTGTAAACCTATGAAGGTCACCTAAATGGCAAGTGCACCTGACACAATAGCCAGTGAGTGAAGGTACAAGCTAGGTGTATCGAATAAGCAGACAAGACAGTGTATTTTCAAGTTTAATTGGTTTTTAAATGGTGCCAATACATTCAAAGCTTTTTCGAAATTAGAAAGTCCATTTAAGATTGAACTTAACTCAGAGCCTGCATTGTGGTATCTATGTCAAAACTGTTTATCCATGTGCTGATAGAGGCAAGATACTTATGATGTGGTTAATCATTTACTTTATGGCTTAGTGTATTGCTCCTACACCCATGCAACATTCAACATTTCACCCTTTCCTTTTAAAATGATCTTTTTGGAGTATTTTTGTAACAAATTATAATGAACTGTTATTAAAACATTTGTTTGAAAACTTGATTTGAAACCTTTTATCATCTTTTGGTCCTTAGCCAAATACAAATATAACACTTTAGGCCCAGCAAGACAAAAAGTTTGCACACCTTGGCTTTCAACTAAGTATCTTTGAACATATACTTTATACTTCTTATATGATGTGCACCAGAAACACACACACACACACACACACACACACACACACACACACACACACACACACACACACACAAACTCACTAAGGTTGTGGGAAGGGCCATGCTAACCTGAATAGGAGGGGGGAGTCTCAGTTTGTAGCGCAGTCATGACGTGGTAGAGAAAGAGACGAAATACAAGAGAGTGGGATCCACAGAGAAAAGAGAAAGAGAGAGAGAGAGAGAGAGAGAGAGAGAGAGCAAAAGACAGAGAGAGAGTTCAGCAGTAGTAGAAGTAGCAGGAATCACTTGACTGCTCAGAATGCTGGACTCCTACTACTCGGACAAAGGTAAGAGATTATTGCATTTGAGACAACAAAAGTATCAGAGCGGCGGGAGAGACCAGAGCAGAGTTAACAAAAGGCAGAAAGAAAACAGGTGTAAGACATTGAGTTGTGTTCCAGGGAGCTTGGGCCGCTAATACACACCAGGTGTCTATGTGTGTGCCTTTGCCAGAAGGGATGAGGAGAGAAAGGCAGGATCAGTGCGCTGTCTGTGCTAAATACAGTGTCGTGTCGGATTAAAGCTCTGTTACATCATTTACTGATTGTCAGACACATTGTTTCAGCACAGGTGGATGGGAGTATTTTAAATATTTTATGTGATGTTAGAATAGAATAGCATAGAATAGAATAGAATAGCATTTACAACCATTTCTCACTGTGTTTGCACACTATGAAATTAGACCTCTGCATTTAACCCATCAGTGCAGTGAAACACCCACATACATGCACGCTAGTGAACACACACACTACGGGGCAGTGAGCACACTTGCCCGGAGCAGTGGGCAGCCCTATTCACAGCGCCCGAGGAGCAATTGGGGGTTAGGTACCTTGCTCATGGGCACTTCAGTCATGGACTGTCAGCTGAGGGGATCGAACCAGTAACCTTCCAGTCGCAGGGCTTGTTCCCTATCCAGCCCACAACTGCCCCCTGTTTTTAAACGGCTTAATCAAGGCGCCCTTGATCATGCATGTGCGTGGTGCTTGAGGAGACAGGGATGTCAAACAGCAGCAATCATAGAAAACTTTGGGGTTAAGTGTCTTTTTCAGGGCTGCAGTCCATTCTGATGATGTTCTGTCTGGGATTCACATCAACGCCCAGGCATTTTCCCACTAGTGTTATACCTTTCACACCTCGCTTCTCGTGTTTGGATAGGAAAGCTACCTGTTTGATTCCTGACCAACTGCATGATTCATTACAAAAGAGCATAATTAGTGCACTGCAGTATGGGAAATGCTGAATTAAAATCATGTTTTATAAATGTGGCGCTACTAGTTTCTTTTTTGACTGTTCCTGCTTATCAAATATCAAAATAAATGTAGCGTCAGATTGTGCTATGTGAAGAATTGTGACATATTTTTGCCATATTGTCTGCCTTTGCTGTAGTGTGTATATTTCCTGGGTAATGTTTTTTTGATCAGCATTTTCTAGACACTAGTGTGAACTCAACTAGAACCTGCCAGTAGGACCGCACAATGTACCATATTACAGACTGACACATACAGACTGACATATCACTATTGCAGAGTGAATTGTAACATAATTAACAAATTATTGGAGAACCATTGATGTAGCATGACTGGAGATTGTCCTGCATTATTTTGGCCAAAAAGATTTTTTGTTTTTTGGATCATTTGAATTTATTAGGCTTCAGTTATATAGGAACATTTAGAAGTGCACAGATGTGTACGTTTAAAACAACTTACATGCAAAAATAAGCTGGGCATACAGACATGTTTAAGAACTGGCAAAATATGCATGTAAGATCATTTAAAGCAAAGAATAAAAAAGTCTGGAAACCATTTTCAGATTAAGCAAATCAGAATTTGTTTAGTACTTTATTTGTTTAGTAACTACTTTAAGAGGTTTTTCATGTCTAGTATGGTAGAGATTTTAGCAACTAGTGCTAATGCCTATTAACACTGAAGCAAATCAGAACAGTGTTAAATACTGAAGAAGAGGTTATTAGATGAGGTTTTTCATCAAATTTTAGTGAAACAATGTAAAGAATATTTATATATATTTATTCACAAAGCGTTCTGGATTGGGAATGTGAGCACTGCACAGTTCTGTTCAATCGGACTGATTTATCAAACTATCAACAAATAAGATGAGTAGAGGGAACATTTCTTCTTTAACAATATTTAAAACTGAACACCATGCCTGTTACTAGTTTTGACATTGAGCTGTGAGTTAGTCTTCAGTCAAAAGGTTTGGGCTTCAAGAATGAAATAAATCAGCACCAGGTGATCAGGATAACATATGTCAGGCAATATATATTCCACAGCAACACCTTTCCAACATGTCTTAGCTTGTGATGGTGATTGGTCAGTCATAATGTTTCAAACGGTCAGTTGCTGATACATATGTAAGCAAGCAGATGCCTGAAATAACACGTGTAGACACACATGCAGATACCTTCATGATTGAATTAGCAGCAAGAAGCATTAAGGCCTACTGTGCATCAAGATCTTCTCCATTTTTAAATTTTTTTCAGTTCACGTTCAGAAGAAAGCAGCGTTTGTTGTAAATAACAATAAGTCATGGCCCGAACAGTGTTGGACAGCGGGGGCTGAGCTTTCTTGCACTTCTTGCATGCAGAGCTAGAGCTGTGCGTGTCTTCAGCAGCACTGAATGAGTAGCGTCTTTTCATGCTCAGGCCCTTTGGATCTTTCCTCTCATTAAAAGGCCTTCAGTGCTGCACTGAGTGGGAAAAAGTCTCAAACACTTGCTGTCAGTGTTTGCTGTCAGTGCCAGATCCCAGTTGAAATTCCCCCTGCCCCTACCCCTCTGGCACATAGTGGCAAGAAGTGTGTCTGTCCATGCTTTGTGTACTGCAGTGTTTACCAGTCTGTGCTGTGCTATTCAGGGCAGAGCTTGAGTCTCCTGTATTGTTCTGTAAAAGCTGTGTCTGGAGTGTGTGTGTGTGTGTGTGTGTGTGTGTGTGTGTGTGTGTGTGTGTGTGTGTCTGCATGTGTCTGACACTGTTGTTTGTGAGCAGTGGTGGATGGTGGGAATATTTTCCCCAGTGGTCTCCTGCTGAAGCGTAGTCTGTTTTCATCTCCTGCGGCCAGTCAGAAGTTCCACAATGCTTGCGCTGGCATCCAGCATTCACTAACCCAGCAGTCTGTCTGCTCACCCAGCCAGCTCTATGAGTGTGGCTACAAATTCCTCTGCTTGTTTTCCAGTTAACATGACAAATTACAATCCACTGTTCAAATGTTTGGAGTTACTTTTCATTTTGATCATTTTTCTTTTTTATAAAATAATAACTTATACAGCAAGGATTTATATATTATGAACTAGATATCAAAATGTGTTTTAACATTCTATATTTCAATATTTGCATATTTTGGAGACAATTAAGAAGTTATTAACTGAATATAGTGTTATTATACAGTCACATGCAAAAGTTTGAACATCTCGGTCAAATGATACATATTTTGTTGATTTTTGAAGTGAAAATAAGTACATGTGCTCTACAGGGAACAAACTTATATATGGCTGTTTATTTGCTGAGATTACAAATTGTGATTTGATCAGGGCCACCTAAACGTTTGCATACAACTTTTCCAGACGCTGGCTACATGGTAAGAGGTATATTTATGATAAAATTATTATCTGCCTTGAGATTTGATAACCACTTTTGAAATACAAGGCATTCCGATATTCAAGGTTTTAATTCTTGATGTTGTACAGCTTTTAGAATCTGGACACATCTACATTTCTTACAGCTTCCTTATAATTATTTAAAACAACATAGAAGAGGACTATCTACACAGTGATTGTGAACTATTGGGCTGTAACGATACAAGCTCAAGACAATTTTTAATTTTGAGGTCAAGATTCAATTTTGGTTTAAATTAGTCAAGTGTTAAAAATGTCTTAATTGTACTGAGCTTTGCTGTTATATTATAAAATCGTCCATGAGTCCAACATGAGAGGATGAAGGTGTGCTCTAATCTCTTTTCAGTCACTTTGAGGGAACATCCCCTGGTTAGACTATTAAAGACAGGTATAAGGATAAGCCAATAAAGCCAAAAAAAGGAACAATAAATGCAGCGATATCTGAAGCTCTTGGCAAGTGACCATTATCACCACCGGCCACCCACACCAGGCAAGAAACCACATTCAGCAGCAAAAAAAAGAAGTGACATAAATAGAAAAAAGATATTAGTGTTGCTTTTCACCAAAGGGGTGAGTTTGATCCTCAACTCACAGCTTTTCTTCTAGACTCTTAAAGAAGAGGAGGAGTAAATGGCAGAGGAGGGACTGTGCATTCCCTTGTTTCTTATGATGGGGTGGACACCACCACTTTTTGGTGATATGATGCTCCCTATTTGTTTGGAGTGTGCAGTATGAACTTGACACATTGCGTCATCTTACATATTGCTTCTTCAAACAATGCCTAGTCTGACCTAAATTACAACAGACATTAGTTCAGCTTGTTTTTTTGGTGGAAATTAAAAACGAGGAAAGTCCAGTGGGGATGTCTTGTAAGAACATGCTTTTTCCCTTCAAAGTATCTGCAAGTTTAGAAGATCAAGGACATATTTTCTTCAACCTCCACATTGAAGATATCATTCAACAGCACTTATGCATGAATAGACAATCACCCACACTCTGAATCTTTTGGATCAAGAGCTTCAAACACCTTTAGTTCCAAAGGATAATCATGCTATTGGTCAGTCATTGCCAGCTGCTGTTGGTGGTGCATGTCTCTGATTCATCCTCATCTTACGTAGCCAGTAGGGATAATTTATGTCCCTTGTACAGCTGTCTTCTTAGATATAGGACATCCATTTGCAGTGCTATTGATTATTTTCCACTAGCTATATTTATGTGAGATGTTTAGACAGAAGGCAGTATGTCTCTGCACTGTATAGCACATCAGTGTGTTCTCATACAGCTGCCTGCATTTACAGTGAGTGGCAATAATTTATAGTATGAAAAGTTCTGCTCTGGTTTTGTCCAACCTTGCAGCTTTATTTAGAACGATTTTCTCTCAGCTGTTATGTGTCCAGTAACTAGAGAATAGGCTACAATAAATAGATACTTGAGCTATATGATATGGACAAAAATATGATGTCCTGTTAAGTTCCATTGACAGTGATGTGTGTGGTGTGTGCCAAATTACAATAGAAATGTGCAGTGTCTCTGACTCTTTTTACATTCTCTGTTTTCTGAGTGTATACTCAAAGTAAAAGTCATGAGATATATAAACCTCCTACAAGACGGACTACAAGTATTGAATGTATTGTTTATTTCAAACATCCAGCAAAGCTTGTAGATTCTCCTAATAACATACTTCAAATAACTTTTCCATTTTTACTTATCCACGTATGTCTGGCAGGGCAGATCAGTATTAGCTTAATCCCTTTTTACTGCAAATGGTTAATTTGGCAAGTGATTACTAGTTTATAAAATGTGGATTTAAATACTACACAAGTGGTCATTTGCCAAAACTATTCATATTTTTAGATGTCTTATTCAATATTTAAATAATTATAAATAATATTAAATAATAATAATAATATTCAAATATATTTATAAATATAAGTAAATATAATGTATTAAAAGATAAATAGTATACTGAAATTATTTACTTTAGTTTTATCTGCCTTGAGATTTGATCTCCACTTTTGAATTGTGGTGAATTTTTAATTCTATTATAATGTCATTTTTGATAATGTACAGCTTTCTCAACTGTTTTAGGATTTTGTAAAGCTCTATAATTCGGGACACATCTGTAATTTCTACATTTACATCTTTCTATCCTATGAAGTGTCTGAAAGCATTGAGCTTGTACAGGACTGTTAGAATCATTTTCTATACGTATCTGCAACCCAGTTGCTTTTATATTGTTGAAAACACTGATTCCAAACTTGTGTTTGTTAGTCTTAGTCTCTAGTCTCATAAAACATTACAGGAGAAGACTCAGAGCTGTTATTTTTGGAAAGTGAGGATGCACCGTGTATTTAATGAAGTGATTGTGGCACACAGATTTGAGAAAAATATTTCCTGATAAGATATAGAGTTTTTGTTCAATCATTGTACTTTAAATAAATAGATTGTTGTTTCTTTGTTTGTTTCAAAACAAACTTTGTTTCAAAAGATCAAAAGGATCATCAGAAAGGAATGTTTTTACTGCCAATTTTGATCATGTTTACAAGTGCCAATATTTGTGTGGGAAACTGTATACGCACACACACACACACACACACACACACACACACACACACACAGAAAATAGGTAATGTAAAGAAACATGATTGACTCTCAGCCTTGTCTTACCGGCTTAGGTGTCGGTCAGAAGGATGTAATTAAATCTCAAACTGTAATTAACGCTTAGTCATAGATCTTTCCTGATCGACATCTTAATTTGCTGATACCGGTTTGTCAAATAATTAGCCTGCAGAGAAAGAGGTCCTTAAAGCTGTTGTATCAGCTAATGCTCAGCAGATGGCACTGTTTCCAAGCTAACCTGTCCTTTTCATGGTGGAGGATTCTCTTATGCTTGGGTCATATACTGCTGTTATACATTCCCTCCACTAAAATCTCTGTAAGGAACCTGCCCAGGTCCTGTTTTACCACCTCTTTCAGTTCACAAACAAGCAGATTACTTTGAAAGCTGCAAAATTCAGTAGAAACAGCTAGACATAAGCGTTTGTTTGACATGGTCAGTACTGTAAACTAAATTGCAAACTAATGTTTGGTTTGTTTGTGTTTTTGTCTTTTGTAGGTGAGTTCCTGACATTTCTTACCATTTTACAGTCCTAAAGAGGTGACCATGCAAGATCTACTCGACTAGGTGTACCACAAGTCTTGCAAGTACTGCAGAATGCAATAACTCTCATGGGCACGTCATGTTAGCTTAAAACACTACCACAAATCAATCACCTTATCACAAAACCCACTCCCAGACCAACTGTAAGTAATTTGTGAAAACTGTCTTTGTCAGTTGATCCATTTTTTATGTGTTCACATTGCCTGCTTTGTACATGGATAAGATTTATATAACTGAAGGAAGAACAAAGACATTTGAGATGTTAAGTGCTCTCTAATGTGCTATCCAGCCCTCTTACAAAGATTGAGAACTGAAAAAGATGGTTACGTTAAACATGGTAAGTCATCTGAAACAAATCTAGAGAGTGAGTCATATGAACTGCATCTATATTTGAGAACAAAGTTATGTGACTGCAGTTCACTGCACAGACCAGAAACCTGGTTGTGCCTGAATGCTCCAGAACCAGACCAATCCTCCCATAGAGACTTAGACATGCACACTCACAATAAAGGCGTAAATCAATCTGACAACTCCTTGCGGGTGGGGGTGTGTTAGTGGAGAGACTTAAAAGAATTTCAGTTCTTCTGTCGAACTGGAGGGAGCCTTGACTTGCCCTTGTGGACACCTCAAACTTCTCTGGAATGTAATGCAGCTCAGTGTATTCGGTGACCTACAGAGGTTCTTTCACACCTGGGTTAAAGGCCCAAGCCAGGGCTTAATCCCCTAGAAAAAACATTACCTCATTTTAAGGAGGTTTCTCATTTCCAAGTTGTGGACATTAAGTAGAAACATTTGTCTTTTTGCCTCAAGTTTCTGCAAAGCTGAAAGTTGAAGTACTGACTTCCTTTTTTTATTTTTAATGTCACCAAGTGATTGTGTTTTCAGAATATTTTCTATAGCAGCGATAGTACTGTGTGAAAGTAAAAGACCAGGCTTAGTATATTTAATTTCCAGTCAAAAAGCTCTTTAAGGAAAAGTTATTCATTTTTCAGCATTTTATATCAAATGTATCACATGTATTTAGATTTTTATTTTGACTGCAAATTATATTTTTCTATGTTTATTATCAAAGTATTTGTTGATTGTGTCTACAATTTTGCTTTATTACAGCTTCCATTCTTTTTAGAGGATGTTTTTGTACACAGTCTTAGAAACTGGTTGCATTCTACATAGGGAGAGCAGGTGGCATAGCACTGGCTCACATCCAGACACATGAGATCTAATTTCTGGGGTTGCTTGTCCTTTGTTCTGAGAACACCAGCATTTTATTATCTAGTTCTTTTTCTCAGTAATGGCTAGCTGACAGCTAAACATCTTTTCAGACCCATAGTGTTCATTTGTCTCCTCCCCTCACAATGGAAGGACGAATAGAAACACCAGTGGATTTTTTCAGATCTGAAGCGAGAGTGGAGCTTGATTTTCTCTCCCAAAAATGAAAGATTTAAGTACTGATTATGTGATGATGATAACAGTTTTGGTTACCAAGTCTTACCCTGTAGTTAGGAGTCCCACTTTCTGTATATCTTATAATTATGTTTAACTTGAGGTTTGGAAACTCCTGTTTTTGCACTTAATTTACTTTGTATTTCCCCTTTCTTATGCAAATTGGTTCTTGTGCACGGTATTGTGTAAGCAAAATATTAAGCATTCCGTTTTTGCATAGCGTGGGCAGTGTTGTATGTGAATGCACTCTGGTTCTTAGAGCTTTAAAGACCTTTGTTCCCAAGGCTAGTTTTCAACTGATACATAGTTAAGCCTCACCTCCGGGTATACACTTTACTCCATCCACAGAACATAAAGAGCTTTGGGTGCGGCACTGCAAACAGTTGAAAGCTACATCAACTGAGTAGCTATTACATATTTAAATGGTATGCCTGTATAGGGAGAGCAGGTGGCATAGCTCTGGCTCACATCCAGTCTCATAATAGGTTGTGTGAAGGCAGGTTGTGAATACAGGAAAAAAGGAAGATGGCAGAAAGAGAAAACCGTACTCCAAATGTGGTGTCATCCAACATGCAAAACACTTGTGCTGCCATAGAGTCTGATATGTCTGTGAAGCTTGGTAAAACTGATTAAATGATTATGTCTGGTTTGCATGGCTCTTGCCTGAGGGAGAGGTAGTGTGTGCTCTTTTTTGGGTGGAGTTTGTCAGTTGTTTTATGCAGCCATTTCTTCCTTATATTCTGTACTGCAGCCAAAAGAACTGGCACACACACACTGCCAGGTCAAACTGAATATGATAATGAGAGATCTGCCTTGCAAGATATCAATGGATCTATTATTTAATTGTGAAGATCGTTGACTTTGATGTAATGGGCCAGGAAGCCCTTGAGCAGCACATAGTGCAATACATGGGCATGTACTGGATTGTTTAATTGTTCAAGTTCAATTTCATGTTCCTGTTTGGCACACATCAATGCTGGTGTTTGTCAGAGCTACATTGGCAGAGAAACCAAAAGCTGTTGATTTTTGTTTCAGAAACATTCTTTAGAAAGATTATTCTGTTATGTTGCCTGTTAGATAAGAGGTATCTGTCCCCTCCATTATTGACTTTAACAAACCAGTTCGGCCCTGGGCTGGGCCACTACACAGATGGATCATAATCCTATCCTTTCCATTGTTTGGAATGGCTTTACAACCCAGGGCAGAGTATTACACAGGGAAGTGTAAAACCGGTGGAAACTGACTCTGCCCAGTGATTACACCAAAACATTATGGCATCTGCATGAATAGATGCCCAGGGTGCTAGCTGCGTGAAAAAAACTTCAAAAGGATGCAGCTCAGCTTGGAACATCAGACCATAGAAGACTCCAGATCTTGCTTGTGCCGTGTAATTTCTGTGGGGAATTATTGACGCCCATCGAGGCTGTATCTAGAGCTTTCACCACACCCATGTGCTGTATTGTGTGATGAGCCTAGCTGCAAAATGAGGCCCGTTAATTTGCTCTCTCCAATAACACTGGGTGTTCTTCCAAGGTGTCTCAGTGGCAATCGAGTGAACCTAAAGAAGCTGCCTTTATCACTGAAAAGATAAACTGTTTTTTGGAATTTGTGAAATGCAGGGCTGGGTTAGAATGCTCTGCAGTGAATTGCTCTTTCTTTGACATGGGTGAGGTTTTGGAATTAATCGGTTTGGAAGAACTTTCACCAGATAACATCAGATTACAGTGCCAGTTTTGGAGGATGAGTCTTATGAGAGGGAGTGGATAGCTGTTTTTCTACATCCCAGAGCTTGAATGTGGGTAGAATGAGTCAGAGGAGCCTCTGAATTTTTACATACACTCACTGGCCACTTTATTAGGTAAATGTTCTGTCAATACTGTTCAGTTGCTTGTTAACACAAATAGCTAATCAGCCAATCACATGGCTGCAACTCAATGCATTTATGCATGTAGAGGTGGTCAAGACAACTTGCTGAAGTGCAAACCGAGGATCAGAATGGGGAA
This sequence comes from Pygocentrus nattereri, assembly GCF_015220715.1. Classification (NCBI taxonomy): domain Eukaryota; kingdom Metazoa; phylum Chordata; class Actinopteri; order Characiformes; family Serrasalmidae; genus Pygocentrus; species Pygocentrus nattereri. Next base: position 26,295,229 of record NC_051213.1, read on the forward strand.
GAAAGGTGATTTAAGTGACTTTGAACGGGGCGTGGTTGTTGCTGCCAGACAGGCTGTTTTGAGTATTTCAGAAACTGCTGATCTACTCAGATTTTCACGCACAACCATCTCTAGGGTTTACAGAGAATGGTCCGAAAAAGGGAAAATATCCAATGAGCGGCAGGTGTGTGGACGAAATTGCCTTGTTGATGTCAGAGGAGAATGGGCAGACTGGTTTGAGATGATAGAAAGGCAACAGTAACCCAAATAACCACTTGTTACAACCAAGGAATGCAGAATACCATCTTTCAACACACAACATGTCGAACCTTGAAAAAGATGGGCTACAGCAGCAGAAGACCACACCGGGTGCCACTCCTGTCAACTAAGAACAGGAAACTGAGACTACAATTCTCACGGGTTCACCGAAACTGGACAATAGAAGATTGGAGAAATATTGCCTGGTCTGACAAGTCTCAATTTCAGCTGCAATATTCAGATGGTAGGGTCAGAATTTGGCGTAAACAACATGAAAGCAGGCATCCATCCTGCGTTGTATCAACGGTTCAGGCTGGTGGTGGTGGTGTAATGGTGTGGGGGATATTTTCTTGGTACACTTTGGGCCCCTTAGTACCAATACAGCATCGTTTAAATGCCACAGCCTACCTGAGTATTGTTGCTGACCATGTCCATCCCATTATGACGACAGTGTACCCATCTTCTGATGGCTACTTCCAGCAGGATAATGCACTCAAACTGGTTTCTTGAACATGACAATGAGTTCACTGTACTCCAATGGTCTCCACAGTCACCAGATCTCAGTCCAATAGAGCACCTTTGGGATGTGGTGGAGCAGGGGATTCGCATCATAGATGCGCAGCCGACAAATCTGCAGCAAATCTGTCAAATAGCTTGAAAAACTTGCACAAAACAACTTTAGAGTGAAAATTTAATATCAGTGAAAAACTCAGGATACTCACATATGATTAACTTGTTTCTCTGATATTAAATTTTCACTTTAAGTTTGTTTTGTGCAAATTTTTCAAGCTATTTGACACGACTTGTTGCACAAGCTGTGGGATGGAAAACTGAAATATTTAGATACAGCAGATTAAAATCAAGGTGAAATAGAGTGGACCAGGTTGGTACACCTTGGTGAAGCTAATATCAGAGTAAAACACTAAAACACTACAAAACACTACAAGGATTATACTCTTTTTTTCATGTTCTTTGGGTTTAAAATGAACTAACATTGAAAGCATGTAGGCCTTAAGGCATCAGCAGATCATGTGTCCAATTCTGCAGAATTCAGTTACAACAATAAACTGACACGCCTCCCTGCTTCAGTGTATTATCAGTGTGAACATATGTAATAATGAAATTGGGTGTAATGATAGCAGTCTTAACGGGGCATTGTAGTTTAAAAGTAGCATTTAATATGTTTTTACATGTTATGTAATATTCTGTAGTACAGCACTGCGTCCCTTAGCCTCGGTTTGCCAGAGTTTACAATTTTGCATCCATTATATGTTTTGGTCTGTCAGCATTGTCTCACTACAATATCCAGAATGTATTACACAAATGCATCATGCAACTATTGGGAACACAGAGGCTAATAAATATAGCTATGATAATCGGCTTCTTTTTCTTGCATTAGCCAGCTAGCAGGAAAAAAACAGCCATCACTCATGTATCATCAGAAGTGGGGATTCCTAGTCTGCAAACCAGAAAATCTTGCTCTGAAGCCTACTGTGGCACCTCTGTAGGATGCAGGTAAACATGTTTAAAGCTGAGGTAGTGGTGGTTACATTTCTCATTTTGGCTGAAATGTCTGTTAAAACACTAATAAAAATGTCAGTCAGATCTCTACCACCTTTTAATGTGATGGCATGTCCACACAGTTCAGGATTTACTCAAGCTCAATATACATACACTCACCAGCCACTTTATTAGGTACACCTTGCTAGTAAAAAGGTTGGACCTCCTTTTGCCTTCATAACTGCCTTAATTCTTCATGGCATACTTTCAACAAGGTGTTGGAAACATTTCTTTTATCTATCAGGAGGTCAGAACAGTGTTGACCTTAGAATGGGCGTGTCAACATTGTTCTCACCTCCTGATAGATAAAAGGGCATTGCTGGAGGATGTTTTTTAGAGCAGTTGGTAGTAGAAATAAAGTTGGTAGTCCTTCCAAATGCAGTTGGTAGTAGGAATAAAGTATGCTTTGGGTTTTTAATATTGTTATGTGTTTCTTCTGGCTGTCTCAACTATCAACACTAGCTCATTTACCTGCCCAGGGTTCCCTGTATTGTGTGTTTACAGGTGTTGTTTATTTTTCCACAACAGTGCAATTAGTTCATTTTGTTGTGTGGTTTCTTCTTGAGTTCTTCTCTCCAGTAGAGGCGTTTGTGTGGGTGTGGCTATGAGATCTGCTGCGATCGTATAAGCAGTAAAAAGCAGCTTTTGATGAACTTGTGGTGTCTGCCTCTAAATCTGTTGAGCCTTAGAATATTAATAGCTTTTGTTTGTGCATCTTGAAGATGATTATCTATAGTAATATGATAATAGTTTATAAAATAATATTGTATATTTAGATAATAATAATTGAAAATGAATAGTTTGTTTGATGTTATAGACTATAACATATAGTTCATATAATATGGTTTTGGTTAGTCAGGCACAGATTTCAGTGTTCATTCAACTAAAAAGTAAGAGAAAAAATCGGTTTGTGTACAGTAGCTATTACAATGAGTCCATCGGACAGAGCCCTCTTGTGGCTTATCCAGCCTGTGAGCGATGCAAAAATAGGAGCTCCTCAATAAAGAGAGGTGCTTGTCCATAGCCTGCAGAGAGATAAGGGCGTAGAACGTTTCATTATTTGTAAGGGAGGGAAGAAACCTCACTGAAACGCAACAGAGCTTTATTTCAAACTGCAGTTCTTCCTGTTCTTTTTTTTTCACTCCGGGGGAAAGAATGCAACTGATTCATTCGCTCCAGATGGGGAGCTTTGTCATAAATCACTTAATGCTCTGTGTGAATGTTTGTGTGCGTGTGTGTTTGTGTTTGTGTGCACACGTGTGAGCGAATGTACGAGAATGATTTAATTCTGGTGTAGGCATACGTGCGAGTGCGTGCGTTTCTTTGACTGTATGCGTGTGCCCTCATGAGCATTTCTGTGTGTTCCAGCAGAGTGAAGAATGTGTTTGTTGGTTCTCTGAATGCTCACCTAATAATAAAGCGTCAGGTTTGAGATGCAGATTTACAGGGTCGCTGCTCGTAAGCCATGGCTATCCTGTGTCAGTTTTGCTTTGTGGTTGCTAGGGGTTACGGCAGTGCTCCCCCTGACCACAGTCCAGGGCAGGTGGTGTGTTTGCTCAGCCAGCGGTTTGTGACTCATGTTCCCATAGCAACCAGAGGAGCTGGCTGACCACACCCAGTTGTGGCTTTGTACTTGCTGACTCACTGGCCAAACATTTTAAGAGTTCCGTAGTGTTTTTTTCTCACACCACTGCTACTTCTCTGCACTTCACTTGTTTTAGCACGTTTGCTTTTACATGTCAGTGACACTTTTGTATAGCCTGGTTTTATTTTGCTGTGATATCTGAGCCTGGTACCTGTTGACTCAGTGCTAAGTAAACAACACTGGTCTGCTCTTTTTGTCTCTGGGTGGCGCAAATGGCCTGATCCCACACCAGTCGCCTGGTATTCCCCACCACTGCCAGCCATTTTCTGCCCTGTCTGCCTTCTCAGCCACACATTTGCCAAAGACCACAGTGACTGTAAAATGGAGACAAAGATAATAGAAGCTTTGCAGTCTGTAATCTAGCAACTTACATTATGTAAACTTAAGTATTATGTTTTACCCTTAGAAGTTGATAGTTATTGCTTTCTTTTTGATGTACTATTCAAATGTAATCATGTAATTCCATATATAATTATCTAGTGGGTTATGCAGTAAATTCTATTTACATTTGCTTTACATTTTTATCAAAAAGCGATGACAAACAAAAAGGGCTTTCTTTCCACAACACAAGACTGTATGCTCAACTACCTTTTTTTCAGATTCAAATACTAGTTAAGCAAAAGTGGGGTATTAGGTGAAGTGTGGCAGATCAATTTCAGTAGAACTCTTTGAGTGCCAAAAGCCACACAAACCTTCAACAATAATTATTGTTCATTTTAATGTAAAACAAATAGAAATGCTAAATATTGCATGCTGTATTATTGCAATGCAGAATTGTTTTCATTAGCCTGGCATCATTTTGGGAGTGATCATAATCAAACTCCTGGAGCATGTAACAAAAGTGTCACTATATTAATTAGTTTATCTAAAAGCTGGATTATGGAAGATTGTTTTCTTAAAATTGAAACAAGTAGTAAGGGGGAAAGAAAACATGGTAAATGCAGTGTCCATGTGCCACTGGAAGGCACTGTGTAATAGTCATTTAAATGTGTGAGATGTCTGGCAGGATTTTGCAAGAGTTTTTCAGGCTTTGTCTTTTTGTATTAATGGCATGCGCACAGGCTCCAATAAAAGGTTTGGTAACCTTCAGGTCTCAAATGCCAAGATGATAATTCATATACATCAGTGGAAGACATGTCCTTCACCAAGTGATTGATAGGGTCCAGAGTACTTGATACGTTGCAGAAGGATGGAAATCTTATATAGTGCAGCTTTAAAAAGTCTCCTTTTCTCCCTATGTAGTTAACTAATTCAGTTAATATAAATGTTGTATTAACTGAGATGTTTAGATTTTGCACTTTCCACAGAATGTCTCAAAGAACTATGAGTGATACCATACTTTTGTCATCGCTGGTGATACCTACAACTTACATTTATGCATTTGACAGATGCTCTTATAAGAATTACAGTTTACTTCTGTTGCTGATGTATGTGAATGTTGTGTCCAGAGTCTTGCGCAAGGACCCTTACTGGTGTGTACACTTGTCTGTGAAAAGTAAAACTTTGTGTGCTCCAGGGACAATGTTGTAAAAATCACAGCAGTGGCTACAAAAGAATATATTATGTTATACGACTACTAATATGTTATTGTAGCATGACTTCTGAGGCTTGTTAGTACAGAATCTGAACAATTTCCCTAATTTATTGCTGAAGTCGACATTAGCCCTTGGACAATGCAACTGATGGAGTATGCTGAAACAAAACTGATTCTTTGGTACTCCACCTAGTAGAAACAATGTAATGTCACCCTGCCCTTTCAGCCTTATTTATGGTGACAGCCTACTTTTGGATAGATAGATTTATTGATCTAGAAAGAAATGTTAGTAGGTCTTTGCATGGTTGAATGTGAGCTCCCTCCTCAACCACATATCTTCCAAATGTGACCATATATAACATCTAAATGTAGATGCATTACACAGATGTTCATGGCATACCAAATGAGAAACACCTGGGGTGCACTTTCTTTTCCACTTTGAGAACTTGTTTTCTGAGAGTATTAGCTGTGTTTTCACTCCTTAAAAAGAAAAGAATACACTCCATTAAATACAGAAACTATGGCTGTAGTAAATCAGTAGCCAGAGTGTGTGGTTGCTAGAGTGAAGACATTCGTGCCTGTAAAACTTTTTCCTGTGCCAGGGACTTCATTGTCCCAGAAGTCACAAAGTATGGTCACTTAAAGTGGCATGCTCTGGGACAGCAGGGTTTAGTTTAAAGCTGCAGTTCTAAATTAATTGCGAGCCATTCCATGACTGTTAAAAAGATTCATGTGAGAGACACCATTGGCCTATCGCTGCTCCACCTTGGAATAGTGCACTAGTGCGCTACACAGTTGGCTTATCCATACTTCACCTCAGAATCGTGCATTAAAATTTTTCATTACGTTGAATAGGATTTTTGTCAGCTGTCCAACCTGAAACCAATTGGTACAAAAGATTACAATTGAGTGGAGTATGTATTGTTGGTTATTTGCATCATGGTTCCCAAGCAGTGTTTGGGTTGCAAAGTATTCTGAGAGATCCTCTGAATCCCCTTTGTGCTCATTGTCTCTCACTTTCTCTTTCACACCCCAGCAATGAACTTTGTCTCAATCACTACACACTAAATTGGGTAGTGCCTGTGAATAAGGGAATCAGTGTTTGTGCCGGAGAGTTACTAGAACAATGTGATGGCGCTAGTAGATGTATGGACTGTGGGAGAATAGGAGGGGATAGGGGGACTCTGTGTTGGCCTGGGCAGATTTATGGAGTTCATGCCGTTATGTGTTTGTGGGCAGAGGATGAAAAGAAGCTTTTGTTCCTTCCAAGTTTGCCCCCACCTGCCCCCAGTTCTCTTCTTCTCCCATCCCACAGGATATGGGAACGATAGATTTCAGACAGGGTAGTAGGAGTGGACTGGTACCGTCCGTACAGGGCACGGTTGGTGGTGGTGGTGGTGGTGGTGGTATTGGAGTGGACAGAGTGTTTGCCCAGGCCCTTTGATGCACAAAGCAGCTAAAGCTTTTTGAGCATGGGTGATGTTCTGGGGGACCGCTTCTGGCGCAGCAGCAAAAAAGGTAGGTGAAAGATGTGGACTATGATCTGGTATTGGCCTTTGTTGACTTTCTGTAGCAATTTATGGTAGTGTCTTTCTGTTGTGTGGATAACTAAAGGGTAGGGGCAACATTTTCAACACCTTTTCTAATTTATGCAAAAAATCCTCACTCTTGATGCCCTTCAGAATTCCAAATGTTCTTGCAGATTAAGGCAGTAGTTTTGCAAAATATGCAACATAAAGAATTTTTTCCTTAGTCCAAATCACTAAGCTAAGAGTTCTTTGGTGCATGAACTTGTGTCTTTAATTTTGCACTGGTGTAGTCTTGCAGGGGCCAGATGAGGTCTTGTAAAGAGAATACACATCTGGGGATAACTTGTTAAACTTTTGGTGCTGGATTGTATTGAAATCATACACAAATACAGGGATGCCCCCTCTAAAAGCAGCCCTAAGTTCCTCTAATCCATGCTTTTTTAACATCAGCAGTACAGTCAATAACGCAAGCAAAACAAGCTAGCTACCGAAATGCTACTGAGGTGTTATTCCCATGCAAGAGGGGCAAGTCTTACCACGTGTTCATAATGGTTTTTTTAACGCCCGTTTCTTTCACCTGTTAACGACTGCCTTTTTTCCATTGCGCAATGTTCATGAGCGCAGCAGCACTCCCTACTTTGAACTCCACATTCATGTGATATTAAGTTGGTTTATAAATATCACACCCTGTTTGTTCCCACCCACATGAAAATTTCTTTTGATTGTCTTTAGACATTTTCGTTATAAGAACCTGTCTTCCCACGCAAGACTAGCATTGATGCTGCAAGATGAATCAAGAGTTTTCATTAACATAGCGCAAACTACTTGCATAAATCATCACACTGGCCTTGTCAAGTTCTAGATAATCTCAAATTAATATATTTATGTGGTTTCTGGCACTGTATGACATGCTTTTGTCTGTGAAAGCACATTACTTATAACAGTAGTAGCAGCCATATCAAAGCCTCAATTTTGACTGTACCTTTGTCCGATTGTATAGATAACAGTGTCTTACCACGTAAGCAAGTTTATATAATGATAATTAGTAAAATATAAGCTTCAGGTACTTGTTAGCTACATTTGCCTCAAGGCTCCTGTGCAACACTCAAGAAATAAATTGGCATCATTTCCCTGTTTGGAAGGTGTAGTACCTACTAAGGCCACTAGATCTGCTCTTCAGCAGGCCTGGCTCCAGCCTGTGATTGAGAGCAGATTTGTTCTCTTGCTGGTTAATTTAATGGCGCTTCTTTCCCACTCTGAGCTTTGGCCTCCTTGCAGCTCTGCCTCTCTCAGAGGCTCCCTCGGGGGGAGCCGGAAAAGTCAGGGCTGTTTCAAATTCCCTCTGACCTCAGATGAGATTTTGCTTCTGGAGCTGTTTATGATGCACAAAGAGTTTTTGTGCTTTTGCTGTATGCATGCCACATACCACCAACTCCAAACCTGACTTTCATTAGATGTGAACACTGAAGTAGCCAAGAACACACTTATCGTGCCCAGAGAATAGATCGCAGCTCTAGGCAAAGAGTTTCTGCTTGCTCATGAAACATAATGAGAGGTGAGCTGTACTAAATGTACAAGTCCTGTGGCCTACAGGGGTGTTGTAAGCTGGGACATTGTGCAGAGATATCTGCTGAAACACTAGCCACATAAGGGAGGGTTAGAGAAAGAAAGGGCATGAGACCTATTGTAGGGCGGGCGGAGAGAGACCGAGAGAGGAAGTGAAAGGGTGACTGAGTGAGTGTGTTCAGTCAGAGTCAGAACGTGCTCAGTGAAGGATAATCTGTGTGGTAATATTTCTTTCCACTCTGGAAAAGGAGAAGTTGATGTGATTTGTGACTCATGTTGAGGAGAGCACAAGGCAGACTTGTGATTTTTACTTGAGGCGTTACATCATTTTACTACTTTTCCATATGTGCTGTAGGCACCGAGAGGCTGGAAAAGGCCATTATTCCTTCCTGTCTTCCCGCGCTGGACACAAACTTGGACAATGTTATTGACGTCAGCAGCAGACCTCCACTCAAAGATATTTAAAGAGAAAACAAAGTTCACAATGCCTTACAAAGGGAATTTATTAAAGCTGTTATACAGCTTGTAGCTGTATTCAGTTTGATTTTATAGGGCAAATAATTTGCTGGTCATTAACATCTCATGAAGAAATTATCTAAAATGACGATGATATTCATGAGAACAGAAAGCATCTAACAAAAGCAAAAAAGGCTAGCACAGCTGTAAAAAAGGTACAAAAACAATTGCACTCATATCTGAAATCTGAATCAGATGTGTCTTATAATGAGCCATGTGCTGGTTTAGTTTGATCAGGTCTACCCGTATGTATTCTGTTCATTTTATCTGTCACTCTTTGTGTTCTCAACAGAGCACAGACAATTGTGTTTAACCGCCAACTGTCTAACTTGTTTTTTCTTCCTTAGTCTGAAATGACTGTATGTTTATATTAGAAGCAATGGAGGGACATGTAGAGCTTTCGTTCTCTCTTTGAACATACTAGCAGGAAAGTCATTGTTCTCTTGTGGTTTATGGGTGCTTTACTTCAGACTGTACAGTTGTCTGCAAAGTTTGGGCACCACTAGTCAAATAATGTTTTACTGACTTTGCAGATGGAAAGAAGTTAACACATCCTCTGCAAAGAACACACATTTTAATGGACAATTACTGTTTACCGTTTATGTGCTGAATTGAACAGATTGGAAAAAATAAAACAAAATATGAGGACCTGTGACAAAGTTAGGGCTTTAAATATAAATACATTTATTTTCTTTTTTTTTCGAATATGTTTACCTCAAATAAATAAATAGAATAAATAGAAATCATGCTTTAATATGTCCAGAAAAATGCCACGTTTAAGTGTGTTCCCTGTAGACAATGTGTCAACTTATTTTTACCTAGAAAATCAACAGAAAGTATTAAACATGTAAAAAAAAAAGAAAGTATCAACTAGGAGTATCAAAAATTCATAGGATTGTATCTTCTCTTCCATGAATGTCCATAATGCCCCTTATCCTTGTCTGTAATTTAGCCTGCTTTGCATGCCTGCATGCTCGTCTAGTCTTGTTTGCTGTCTACAGATTAATCCTCTTTGCTCTGGCTCTCTTGCATTTCAAAGCCTAAACCCTGAAGCTGCCAGAGTGCTAACTGGTAGAGCTTGTCCTGCCACAGCCTGTAGCAAGATATATTTCAAGGTTGTGTCTCTGTTGAGTGGAGTGCAGGGAAAGATAATGTGGAGTCTTTTTTTTCCTCACACGATTGAAGTTGAGGTGTTGGGTTAAGTCTTTAATGATAATTAGATTATGATGTCAGGAAAGCAGACTGAGTGGCCTTCTGGTACTGATACCTCTGGTATTTAGTACCTGAATCAGAGAGCTCCACTGAAAAAAGAGAAGGCCATGTCTCCAATAGAGGTCAGAACAGGCTGAAAGAGCAAAAGCGAACCCTCAGTCTGGTGAGAATGAAACATGGGTGTGGACATATTCCTTTTTGGTGTGGACATACTCAGACCTTTTCAGTGTTCTCCCTTCTAGTCTATAAACACCACAGGAAATTAAAGACTACCATGATACGTCTGGAATTCACCTTTTATTTGGGCCTTATGGAAGCAGCCCATCTGTATGGTGATACAAATCCCCAAAAAATTGTTTGTGATACTTTTTACATTTGTCCCTTCAGTTATCTACAGGGTCATGTCACATGTTGCAAGACCTGTGTCCTCTCACTATTCTTTCACAGCCTGTTCTCTTTACCTCTGAAGGCTGGGGCTGGTTAGATTACTTCCTGGGTGTGAACAGGTGCTGGTGACCGAGATGTCTCAGCTGCTGGTGAGAGAGGACACTCTAGTGTCAGCAGGTTCTCACTGGAGACAGCTGACGCCCTTTCCCAGCTCCACAGAAAAGGCTTATTGATCCACTCTGAGAATTATTTTGTAATTTTTCTGTCTGTTGAAGAACGACCTGATAATGTTCGTAAGTTAATATAGTTCACGTTAATGGTATTTAATGTTTAATGTTAACTCTTTATACTTTAAGGAACATTTAGTAGGCCAGTGCTTTAGTTCCTCCCTCTCATAACTACATGCAGTACTGTGTAAAAGTCAAAGACCTCCCTTAATTTATTTTTAGGTGTTTGGTTCCTATCACCATTGCTGTGAACAATTTCTGACTTAGTAAGTTTCTCTAGACTAAAGTATTTCACATCAAACCACTCTGAACAGCTTTGTTTACATCTTAATAATTTAATTACGCAGACGTTTTGAAAAAATCTGTGGAATTCCTCTTTAATGTCTACCACAACTGCCATTATGCAAATGTTATTCATTTTTCAGGAGATACTTTTGAGGAGGTGAGATATAAGATAATTAATTTGCATAGAGAAGAGAAAAATCTGATGAAAATATGTAAAAAAAAACAGTATTCAAAACTGGAATTTAAAAGGTTGTTAACAAGTATAAAGCAAATGTGACACTTAACTGTACAAGATTCCCCAACCTTAAAATCACTGCATGTGTTTAGGATTAACTGGACTGTGAGAAATATAAAATGCAGACACCTTCTAAGACTGAATTGTAGAGGTGTGGAAAAACATCCTTGCAAGTCTCACAAAAAAATAGGCAAAGGATAGACAACATTTTGATGTTATATTTAGTTAAATATATTTTTCTTTTTTTCTTTACACTGAAAAATGAATAACTTACGTACTTAAAGGCCATTTGACTGGACATTAAATCAATGAAGGGTGAGCTCTGACTAATGGACAGTACTGTACCTTATATATCACTGTTGTTGGAAAAAAACCTCATATTTCAGTTTTTTCAGTTTTTGACATAATTTGAAAATACTTGTTGCTCTTTACATAGTGTGTAAATTTTATGAAGAATGAAAGTTGTTATTTTGGAGATAAAGGTTTTTTTCAGACAACAGCGATATATTCGTTACTTCATAACAAGCCTTAAGGTTATTAGGTGAATAGTAAGCCTAGAGACTCGGCAGCGAGTTCTGACTTTGCCTTCAACATTCCAGTGAGTGTGAAAGTAAAAGATGAATGCATTGTGCTCGTGACCATTATGATTTGCATGCGAGATAAATCAAGCAAATCATGTAAGCCACGCAAATCTAAGACCTTTTGTTTATTTGATCTCCAGAAAGAAGAAATCTTTTCTATACTGTTCCAGAAAGGTTGTAGACAGCTAAAACCTGTCAGTTTTTACAGTGGTACTCTGCCAACTGAATAATTTCTCAGATCTCACGCCATTTCTTTTTTAATTGCAGTTTAAGAAAAAATTTACACCATTTGTTTCCATGAACATTAAGGCCTTGGACACCCCAAGGATTTTCAAGACAGCTTTTGTACAGAATGCAGCCAAATTCTATTCAGTTTAATTTAAATCCACACTGCTGTGAAGACTAAGAGACCAGTTCAGTGGTCCACTGTGTATGCTTCACAAGGTTGTGCAACTGCTGTGCCAGTGATGACTGGTTCTAACTTGTATTGAATACTGAATTATCTTGTGCAGCTCAACTAAGGATGTGCATTAAAAAATATTGAGAGTAAAACTTGAAGATAAAACTTGGAGAGTAATAGCATGGTATCATAATTTTATGAATTACAAATCTATAATATTCTGTAATTTAATCATGATTAATGTAGGTTTTTTCATTTATAATTGTCAAATTACTATGACAAATACAAGTTGTGTGTTTACAATGTTCATGTTCCAACTGTAAATCACAGTTTAGCTATAACTCTGCCACAATTGTGCTGAAGTCCTCCAGCTCACAATTTGAGAGATATAAGCAATTTTGTTTAGTACTAAAGGGGCATGCTTCTGTATGGAAGCCCATTTCACCAGGTAGGAAAAAAACTAAATAACACATCGGTAAATAATGTGTTCAAAATTATACACCACCACTGATGCATTCATTAGTGTAGTTTGGAAGTGTAGCCAAAGTGTTTTTTTTTTATTCCATTTCTGGTTTAAGTTGTATCTCATTAGACATTAAAAAATAATTCATTAGGTCACAATAATGACTAAAGAATAAGTTATTACTCTTTGAGAAACTGTGTGATTATTTTGACATTTCATTAGTTTGAGAAAATAAGATATTATATGGCATAATAAATAAGAGGCTGAGGCAATACATGTTCGTTCAGTGATTTGAGCTAAACAAATTAGTGGCAAAAATAAGATGAGCTTTTAACAGGCATTAAAAAAACACGAATGTTGACAGGAAATCAGCTCTGTGGTGTTTCATGAACAAAAGTACTGCCAAAAGGATAAAAGACAAAAAAGTGATGGATTGAATTTGAATTTGTTTCAGAGACCAGGCTTCATTTGTTTCATTTCTAGTCAAAATGGCTATTACGAACATTTCCATCATCAGAAAAAGCTGAAAATCAAGCCTTAAAAGTTGTTTGAATTTTCTGCTTCTCACAGTCGCTTGTTGTGAGAACATCATCAGCTTCTTTGTTTCAGTTGCAAATGTTCTACTTTTTTCATCTTTATTCTTTTCTCAGTAAGGGCTTCTTGACAGCTAAATGTCCTTTCAGACCCATAGTGTTGAGTTGTTTTCTCACAGTGGAACAGAAACACCTGTTAATTTTTCACATCTGAAGTAAGTGTGGAGCTGGATTTTCTCCTCTTTCTAAAAGGTGAAAGCTCTAATTGCTCTAAAAATCTGATGTTGATCTTTGAACTCCTGTTTTTTTCACTTTTTCCCTTTGACTTTTCTCTTCCTTCTCTATCTAATCATCTCAGAAATGTCTTGTGAAGATGAGTAACTTTTGTTGACTTTTACATTTTGACTGGAAATGAATTCAGTCAATAGTGGAGTCAAAGTGCCGTACTTCAAGAATATATTGGGTTACATCCACACAGCTATTATTAGTGAGTATATAAACTGAAAGACAAAGTCGTGTTGCAGTAATACAGTATACCTCTGTGGAAACACTGTACATACATGACTCAGTTAAATTCACTGACTTTTTTCAGTGCAGAATGAAACATGATTATGAAATTGAAATAATTAATCATTTTAAAAGCTTAATATAACAAGACGTTCCCTCTTATTAGATCTCACCTGCTGGAATCCCTCGGTTGTCATGGCTGTAACCCCAGAGAAATGGTGACCTTTGTCAGCTGTCTCAGAGAGGGTCTCTGGCAGACCCTTTACAGTGGGCAGAGTGCCGGTTCTTCAGAGTCAGTGCTGACACGTCTATTCTGGTTACTTAGAGCTCTAAGCCATGCTGCTCCACGAGAACACATTCACTGGACTGGGTTCTGTTAGAAATAGATTTGATTAGATTATTTCCTTTCCAGACTAATTTGCGTAGCTTATTTCTTAGTCTTTGAGGTACATCAAGTGTTTTGTTTTTATTAGTTGGATTAGTTGAGATGTTGCCTTGAGTCATGTGAGTGGGACATGTGCAGATGTAGTGATTTGGTGGTGGGGGTTTTGCTTGTGTCAGTGGTACCTGTTAATCAGGAATGTGAAGTATCTGCTTGCTGTTAGTCACAAGTCCCTTTATGACCAACTTAGGAAAGCAGCTCAGCATTGTCTGTTGTGCTTTTGCCCTGTACAGAGGGCATGCTACAAATAATCTTTACTTTCTAGTGAATGGGCATCATTTGAATTGATGAGCTCATATATCAGAACATTGAGATTGTGAAGGATCATTATTTGCTCATGGGGTGCAGGTGCTCTGATGCAACGTCAGTGTAGATAAAACTGTAAAGATTAGTTCACTTTTTACATATTTCTACAACTACAGGCAATTTTGGCAGTCAAACGTTTTAGAAAAAGGACCTCATCAAAATTGAATTTCAAGAATCAGAGTCATACAAATTATGAGCCACACAACATGCATTACATATAGTTTTTACATTTTAATTTAAACTGAATTTGAACAGTGAATATAACCTGAATTGAGTTTGTCTTTACAACACTATGAGCTATTATGGTAAGGATATTTTCAGTAAAGAGATTTTAACTCTATTTGAATATAAATGCCAAACAGCATTATTTGTTACAGTCATACGCAAATGTTTGAGGAGCTCCAGTTAATTTTTTTTTATGATTTTCTAAATGACTGTTAGTTTGTTCTCTAGAGAAAACAAATTTAAAAATGACATTAAAAATGACAAACTTTAGTGCAGAATTTCTGTTTATTTGCTGAGTTTAACATGGAGTCTAAAATTGAAAAATTTGAAAATTCATAAAATGTGCCATAACTTCTGCACGGGCCACATTTTAGCTTGTTAACAATTATAAACAAATTACAAATTAACAATTATACATGTGTAGAAGATTTTTATTATTTTAATTTTACATATTATTGTATATTAGCTTTAGGAGACGAGTTCTAATATATTTTCTACCATGAATATGAAATTGTTTTAAAAGTGTAATTCAGAATACATTGATTATAAGTATCACTGTAAGTACAAGAAATACTGAATATGAAATAAAAATGATATTTTGGGGCAACATTTGGGACAACCCTGTTTAGTGTTTCACCAGCAACAATATTTATTTAGACATGTCTTCATTTAACATTAATACAATGCAGTTTTAATTAGGAAGTTTTAATTTTACAATTTTGTAACTTCTTTTTATATATTCAAAGATTGAAAACAGGTGTGTACATTAATAAAACTGCTTTTTTGACCCATGATGTGCTTCATAAATGACATTAGCTCATTACTACAATGTTGTATGTAGTAAATAATATATTGTCTGTGTTTTATGCTGCCTAAAATGCACAGTTTGGGCCTAAAATTGCCCACAGCTGTAGAAACACCCATATATGGCAAGTGCAGTAAATTAATTGTAAGTCAATGTCTATATTTGAAGGGCAAAATGCAACAGTTAGTCCAGCTTATATGTTCATCTGCACACGGGCCTTGTGTAAAACATCCTTTCTGTTAGTAGGTTTTTTTATATATAATGATTAATGTTCAGTTCAGCCTTCAGTACATTTCATCATATCTTGACTAACCTTCCAGGAAACATGCCTTGAGGTGAAAATGTAAGCTATTGCAAATCTTCTTATCTCTCCATTCAAAATGGAACACACCTCCTCAGTAGAATCTGCTGGATGTGTGGCCTCTCAGAATGTTTGAGTTCTTGTGAAATGGTTTGTGATGAGTTTAGTCACGACCTGCCAGGCAAAGAATTTGCGACATGCCTATTAAAGGTGTGTAAAACCATGTTTAAAAAAAATCTAAAGGTATTTAGACATGTATGTCATGTTAAAATAGTAGAACAAACTTCTTTTGTGTGGAAAACAAAGGCATACTCACATCTCTGTAGGGCAGCCAAAACTGAAATGGTCAATATAAACAAATTGCACTTTATCAGTGCAGCTGTAATGACTTTCTTTCTGTAATATTACATTTTGAGAGATGCTCTTTGACTTGGTCAAAATTTCTTATCTACACTTTAATCTTTTATCTTTTATCATGTCATACAGCTGTATATCTTAGAAATAACCACAGTTATGTAGTTGGGTAGAAGGTTATAATTATCCATGTCACTGTTATTGAGCAGCAGCGCTGTGTAATTAAAGTAGAATACTCCAGACTAAACAGACCTGAATCGCTGCATGGTTTGATCATATTACTGTATATTCCTGATCATGTTAGTCTTTTGTTGATTATATAGTAGATGATGTTGTATAACTTGTTGAGAATACTTTGATGCTTCACACAGTTGTTGTTACATGATGGTACATATTTTTTATGGCTGTCCACAGCTCATATTTACTCCTTTCTTCTGAAGGAGAGTCGTTTTAGAACTGGCACTGACTTCCTGTATGACGGCTTTAACACCGGTTCAGTCTCTCTTTCGCTCTCTGTGTCTTATCCCCATTCAGAGCAACAGATAAATGGCGAGACAGATGTAAAGAGCAGAAATTACCAAGGGGTGTGAAATCAGATATCTTGTTCCTGGTTGCTGAGAAAGGTTAGCTCCAACGTACAGCTCTTTATATAGTGTTGTGTCTCATTTGCCAATTGGAGTTCACTGGCTATATTGAGACATGGACCCTAGTAAAATGCTTTCGGAGTTCTTTCTGCCTGTTGCATCATTTCTATGAACTATCAAGAGTACTTTAAAGGCATAAGTGCATTTTCAGTGCTCTATTTATACTGCAAGTGCACAATGACATTTTGCTTTGGATAGCAAATTTGTCCAGAAGAAAAGGTGAGTGATTAAAGAAAAGGTTTGTGCAATGCTATAAAAAGTAGATTTATATATCTGTCCATTTACTGCCATTTCCCTTCATGTTTGCACATAAAACATCTCCAGTAAAAGTGTGAGCTACTTTCTGCTAAACTGCCTGCCCCACCACCCCCCGCCCCCGCTTAGTTCTGCACTATTTCTTTCTGAAGGTTCTCATTTCTTTATTCATTTGCATACTATCCATCTCCTATCTCTTGTGTCAGAATGCTGTTTTATATAATCTCTTATCAGAGGGCAACTGGCCCTCTTCCTCTAACATAGGCTCTGAATTACCACTGTGTTATAAAATATTAGGTGATGTGAAGGTCTCTTTCAGGAGAGATTGTGGAGCGTGCCTCTAGGGCAAAAGACCTTTCTTGTCACACGATATGAAGTGTGTAAACTCAGTTCACTGAGAGTCGGTGTGAATGACTGGTGTGTCTTTCCAATATGGTATGCCTAAAGGTTGCCTCCCTTTTCTTAGCCTAATTCCTCGTTGACCAACCCACTCTCTCCTGGTGTAAGAAAACCTGACGCACCAGGGGGTGTGTCTAAAGCTCTCTAATAAGTGAGTGTGGGTGTCTCCTCTTAGTCTTTTGCTCTGCATGTGCTCAGGCAAGACTGACGTATCTTTCTAGGTAACTTTATTTAACTTTTTCACATTTTTGTATTCATTTTCAAGATTTTTGTGCTCTATTTCTTTTTCATTCATTGAAGTGGACCACAACTGATAATAGACACTCTGTAGAACTTTTGTTTCATACTCTTTCTTCCTTTGCTTGTGAGAGAGGTAGGAGGGGCTGTGAAGAGCACAGTGCTCGCTCTCTCTCTCTCTCTCTCCCTGTTGCACACACCCCCTTCTCTCTGTCACTGCCGCTCTGCCAGTACAGCCTCTGTTCACTTCCAAGCAAGGCTGCATAAAGGAGGGAACAGATTTTCCTTTAGACTTTGCTTTTGGACGTTTTTTCTTCTTCTTTGGAAAGTTTCACAAAGAAGAACAGAAGGACTAAACAAGACTGAACAACAGAAGAGATAAACACAGCGGAGAGGATTTATTCAAGCATTCTTCTTGATTGAGTTTAGAGCACGTGGCAGCCGGCTCTGCCACTGGACTCTTTTCACAGTGAGAGGAGTGAGGTCATTCAGTAATTTATTCTTCTCTGGCTGAGTGGTCTCCGTGTTCCTGTTGAGTCAGACACAGCAAGACAAACTAAGAAGACACAATGGTTGCTGGAATGGTGATGCCCCTTGACAACCTGAGGGCCATTTATGAACGCCTTTTCCGGGATGGCGTCATGGTGGCCAAGAAAGACAAGCGCCCCCAGACAAAGCACCCTGAGATCCCAGGAGTGGGAAACCTGCAGGTAATCAGAGCAATGGGCTCCCTGAAGTCTAGAGGATTTGTGAGGGAGACCTTTGCATGGAGGCATTTCTACTGGTACCTTACTAACGAGGGTATTGTTTACCTGCGTGACTACTTACATCTACCACCTGAAATTGTGCCCACTCCGCTGCAGAGAGTGCGTCGCCCAGCTGCAACTTTGGCCATTGTCCAGAGGGCTGCACGAGTACAGGCTATAGAGGGTCCAACTTCATATGTTCCCAAACCAGGCCGGGGAGGCACGGAGAGCCAGGAGGCTCTGTTGCAAAGGCAAGAATATCGTCGCAAGCAGATAGGCACTGAGGTGGAGCGACAGCCCAGTGAGAAAATACCAAGGTTTCGAGGTCGTCCAATCATTGATGAGATCAAACCCAATGCATCATGGTCTAGGGACCAAGCCCAGCCTTCACCTTCCAGTGGTCAAGATTATGCAAGAGGAATGGACCGACATGTTGTAAGGAAGACTATTACAGAGGTCTACCATCAACCACCTGCTGAAATGAGGAGTGCCCAGTCTCTGATAAGGAAAACAGTGACAACTGAGGAATATAAAGGGAGCAGTGGGGCAGCTTTGATTAAGAATAAACCAAAAGCCACAGTCAGTGTGGATCTGCCAACTCAGTCTACTGTTACTGCCATAACAGCCGGCTCAGTGGCAGCCTCCATACCTCTCAAAAAAGCAGAGAAAGAGAAACACAAAGAAGTGTCTGTTAAAGTTTCTCAGGAAATCATAACCAGCAAGTCAACCAGAGATGTCTTTCTGCCCCCTGTAATACAAGTGAAAGCCACAGAGACCAAAAATGTTCAGGAATATCCAGTCAAGGATGAAATGCCCAAAGTGACAGACACAACAGCCAGAATGACAGAAAAGATCTCGAAGTCAGTCACACAGGAGAAGATAACATCAGAAGACAGCAACACCAGTGATAAAAAAACTTTGATCGAATGTTTACCAAAGACCATGGCCCAACTTACTGATACTGCCACAACAGCAGACACCGTGACAGTGACAGCCTCCATGTGCCCTAGTAAAGCTGGTAAAGAGAAAGTTAAAGAAGAGGTATCTGTTAAAGTCTCTCAGGAAATCACAACCAGCAAGTCAGCAAAGGATGTATCTCTGCCTTCTAAAAAACAATTGGCAAAAACAGTGAAGCCAAGAGACAATGAGACCAAGAATGTTCAGGACTATCAAGTCAGCAAAGAAATGCCCAAAGTGACTGAAAAGATCTCCATGTCGGTCATGCAGAAGATGACATCAGAGGACTGCAACAGAAGTGATGAGATAGCTTTAGTTGAACATTTACCAAAGACCACAGCCCAACTTGATGTTACGGCCACAACAGCAGACACTGTAGCAGTGACACCCTCTGTGTCCCCCAGTAAAGCTGGTAAGGAGAAACTCATAGAAGAGGTTTCAGTAAAAGTCTCTCAGTTGGCCAGTACAACAGAGCAAGCTAAAGACGCCTCTCTGCCTCCTTCGACCAAAAAGGTGAAAAAAACACCAATTGTGACCAAGAATGTTCAGGAAGATCCAGTCAAGGATGAAATGCCCAAAATGACAGAAAAGGTCCCCATGTCGGTCACAGAGAAGACAACTGCAGTCAGTGTGGATCTGCCAGCCCAGCTCACTTCAGACATGGTGACAGTGACGGCCTCTATGCCTCCAAGTAAAACTGGTAAAGAAAAACTGAAGGATAAGGTATCAGTAAAAGTTTCTCAGGAAACTGATTCAAAGGAGCAAGCCAGCAATGCCACTCAGCCTGCTTCCTCCAAAAAGAAGGTGGAAAAAACAATGAAGGCTATAGTGACTACAAATGTTCAGGAGCACCCAGTCAAAGATGAAATGCCCAGAATTGCAGAAGAGGTTTCCATGTCAGTCACAGAGAAGACAACTGCAGTCAGTGTGGATCTGCCAGCCCAGCTCACTTCAGACATGGTGACAGTGACAGCCTCTATGTCTCCAAGTAAAGCTGGTAAAGACAGGGTTTCGGTAAAAGTTTCTCAGGAAAACGATACAAAAGACCAAGCCAGCAATGCCACTGAGTATGCTTCATCCAAAAACAAAGTGGGAAAACTGGTGAAGGCAACAGTGACCACAAATGTTCAAGAACATCCAGTCAAGGACGAAAAGCTCAGAGTGACAGAAGAGGTTTCCATGTCTGTCATGCAGAAGAAAATGGCACCGGTAGACTTAAGTAAGAGTAGTGAGACGGGTACACTTGAAAATGAACCAAAAACTGCAGTTATTGTGGATATGCCAGCCACTACAGCAAAATCAATAGCAGTGACAGCCTCCATGTCCCCCAATAGAAGTGATCAAGAGAAACTTGAAGAAGTGTCAGTTAAAGTTTCTCAAGCTAAGGATACTTCTCAGCCTCTGTTCTCCAAAAAGAAAAAGGAAAAAATGCAGAAAACTGCAGCAACCAAGAATATTCAGGAACATTCAGTCAAGAATGAAATGCCCAAAGTGTCAGAAAAGCTCCCAACGTCACTGACTTCTAAGTCTGCAGTTCATCCAGTTGATTTGGAGTCAGAGGCTAAGGCTGCTGCTGAGTTGATTCTGGAAAAAGGTGAAAATATCAAGGGAATAAAAGATAAAGATGACTCCATCAGATCTTCAGCATCAGCAGTGCCACCTGTATCCAAAAAGAAGGAGGATACAGCATTGCTAAATATTGTAGTTGACACTGTTAAAGAAAACGCTGAAATAAATATTGCTCAACAGACTGCTGAACCATCTTTGGAGGAAAATGCTAGCAAGGTAGCCTCAGAAGAACCACCTATGGTAACCTTGGCTGTGGCAAAAAGCAGTGCTCAAAAGAATAAGAAGAAGAAGGCCCAGAAAACCTCTAGTACTGAGGAGACAAAAGACAACGATGATGCTAAAAATAGCAAATCAGTTTTACTCAGTGCTCCAAAAGAGGCAGACATTCCTGCTGACGAAACACGTATCACTGTAGTCAAGACGGAGGTCAAAATGCATAAGCATGACCCCAGCCCAACTTCTGAAATCTCAGCTACATCTGCTGATGCACAGACAAAAGAAATAATCATCCATGAAGAAATAAAAGTAGTGCAACAAAGAACAGCGACAAAAGAGTCTAAAAACAAGGTGTCCAAACAAGAGATAACATCAGACCAGCAGAAGCCACCACCAGCAAAACCCACAGAAGAATCAAAAGCCACAGCTCCAAATAACAAAGAAGCTGAGGATGCTCCAAAGTCTAGAAAAAAAGGGAAGAAGAAGACTACGGCTGCAGTTA
Organism: Pygocentrus nattereri; assembly: GCF_015220715.1. Classification (NCBI taxonomy): domain Eukaryota; kingdom Metazoa; phylum Chordata; class Actinopteri; order Characiformes; family Serrasalmidae; genus Pygocentrus; species Pygocentrus nattereri. The sequence continues at coordinate 26,316,604 of NC_051213.1, forward strand.
ATCTATCACCAGATCTATCACCAACAGCAGAAATCAAAGCAGCTGAGGTGATGACAGCCCAGGCTGCCATTAAGGTTCATCCCACTCAGGGCCCTGAAATGCTTGTAGCAATCGACTCTCCAAAGATGCCTCCTGAAGGAATGTGTACTAAGGAAAGCCAGGCAGGAGCTGTACAGGCAGAGGCCCCTGCACACAAAGGGGAGGCGGAGTCTGCTCAGCCCTCGGCTGAAAAAATAAAACGGGAGGTTCTGAAAGGAAAAACATCCTCCTCGCAGATACTGAGGGAAGCACCCACAGGCCAAGCGTCAGCAGCAGCCTCAGCCCAGGCCGGCCCCCACCCTGAGCAGGGGGAGCCTCCCAGTGTTGCACAACTTTCAGCTGCTCCTGACACACAGCACCGAGGAGAGAAGCAGAAAGAGCAAGTGAGCAAGGCCATCGAACTGCCCCTCACCACTGGCCCATTCTCCACTCAGGAGATAATCTGTGACACGCAAGCCCTAACTGAGGACGAAACCACCATGCGGAGGAAGATTGTTGTCGTAGAGGAGGTGATTGAGGTGCAGCAGATTGCTTCTCCGGGTGCAGGCGGAAGCCCACCTGCGGCAACCCCTGTGCCTGAGATAGAAGGAGATGATTTGGACTATGATGTCCTGGAGGAGCTGGCTAGAGAGCGTGCTGTCTTGCAGGGTACTCCTGTCCAAGAAATCAACTGGGACCATTCCCTGGAGGAGCCAGAGGCCAAAACCTTTCCAAACTTTATAGAAGGTATGGTCAACTTTCTACATCCCTCTACTCTGCTTCTCTGATGTGACTGCTGTTGCCAAGGTTTCTGCTTGTGTTCACAGTGTGGGAGGGTCAAGGTAACTAGTGTGGAGTTGGCATGATTGGTGTCACCATACTTTTATATGTGCAGTGGGCGTGATACATTACATAAATACAGTTATATACATAGATACATATATATGTACAGTGTTTCTACAAACAGCATATCTATTTGCTGAATTTCAGCTGAAATATGAAGGTGAAATGTTTCTTGTAAGTTGCTGTACATGTACTTATTTTTATGGTATAAATCCTCCACAAGAGACATTTTGCAAGCATCATTCTAAGGTTATGCTTTGTTTAAGTTAAGTTTGTTGGGTGTGTGGAGCAATATGCAAGACACTGCAATCTGATGTGGTATGTGGACCAAACATGCTGCATGAAATGGTTGTGATTATCACTTCATCTTGGTCTTTCTCTGGTGGGTCTTTGGAGTTTTTTTAGTCATCCTGTTTGTCTGGTTTGGGGTTTCTATCTGAGATCCACACAGTATTTTATGAAATTATCCTGTGGCATTGATCCATAACACATCCACACCCAAAACATAGATTGATATTTAGCCTACCATAGCAAGTCTGTCATATTTGAATACTGTAAGTTGTATGCTTTATAGGAGGGATACACAAACTTTTTTGTATTGGGAGGTCATAATGCAATGTTTGTAGTGGGCTGAGAGTCAAAAACACAAAACAGTATACTAATAAAGAAGTAGTTTTATACTATATTTTGTTATTAAAATATATACTAATACAATTTTAATAAGATTTTTTTTTTATAAATATTTTATTAGGTTCTGAGGTTCTCTCATTGGGTGAAGGGGTTTGACTTTTTGGCAGGGATATCAAGTGTCCTCACAGGCCAACTTTTGCCCATAACCACACTTTGGGCAACCCACCTCTTTATAGTATATTGTATGCTTTCTAGTTTTACTTCATATTTCTAAATCAGAGGAATTCTAGCTTGGCAATTAATGGGTAAAATCAGCTTGACAGTGCTAGTTCTCACTGTAAATCACCTATTTTTCCTGCTGAAAACGATCCAGTTCCTCAGTTATTCAGAAGAATGGCGTCTATGACACATTGCCATCATGCTCCTGTTCTGCATTATGCAATAGAGCATAGCACAGATAAAGTTAATAGCACAAAACTCTATCACTGCCTGCCTCCCATCAGTCTGTGCAACCAATTGTGCAACAGAACCTTCTGGAATGTGCTTTGGCTCCTACTAGTGCTGTTGTTGGCTTGGTTGTGCCAGGCATTGAACTTTCTCAGTGGCATTTGGGTCTTTTGAATTACTTCTTTATTTCGATGTAAAGTGCAATGCTTTAAACATTTCATGCTAGCACAGATCATGGGTGGTGCAAGATTCTTGCGATGACAGGAGGAGCTAGTAGCTGCCATAGCACCTTGGGTGTGTTTATTTACTGTCACACACCTAGAGTAGGTCTGCTGTATTAAGCAATTCAGCATTTTCTCAGAGTTTCAACATGCTTGAGAAATCAGCATTCCGAGGCTTTGAGAAATCAGTATTCCAGTTAGTGTGCAGCACAGTTTAGAGAAAAGATCAAATGTATCACATATTGTTTTCATCATTCAATCCATCAAACAGATGGACTACACTTACTGTGAAAGTAAATTAAGTCAAGCTTAGTAACTGTCTGCCGCCCCCTACTGCACCATCACTGCCATGCTCACGTGTCTTTAAGGCGAGATTACTTTATCTTCTTTTCCATGTCTGGATTGAATTTGGTCAAATGTCCAGTTGTCTGCACAGTTATGCTCTACCGCAGTGTTTCCACCCCTAAGAGGAACCTTTCACTGTCAGCCCTAGTATTTAGTGTTTTCTCTGTTCTTTGTGCATTGTGCATTTACAAACAGACTAAATCAAGAGAATGAAATGTAATGCTACAGAGGGCAACAATTTGACTGCCCACACATGAACAGAGAGTCACTGCGCCTTGTCATTTCTCAGATATTCCATTTTGGGTTTCAGCGTCTGCCTACACCATAAATTCCTGAATGTTTGTGATCCTCATTAAAAGCCTGAATCGGGTGGAATGTCAGTCTTTTCTTTGATACCACATGATTGTGGTGTTGAGGGTGAGTCATTCATGGCTGAGTTCAGAGAGGCAAATTTGAGCCTGACCTTTCAGATGTTGAGTACTGTTGGACACACACTATCAATAGCATGTGTTGTTGTGACTTTACAGCAATGAGCTCTTAAAAACAGGCACTAAATTTGTCCTTTGCCACAGTGTGACATTGTGTCACTGTCACCTCAGTCCTATGGAGGGATCCTGTCGGAAATTCATTCTTGTTCTCTAGCCTGTGCTTGTTCATTGGCAAAAACTGATCTAATGATAGCTATTGTATGACCTTCTGTGAATGCCAACATTGTGTGGCAAGAGTTTCTTTAATATGATTAAAAATGATTAGGTAAAAATTATTATGCATAGAGAAAAGTATGAAGGAAAAAGTTTGAAGTCCAGGAGCATGAAAATGCAGTTTGCAGTATGTTTGGTTTCTTAGTCATGGTCAAATAATACTTTCCTTTTTCCTGTTGTGCTGCTTCAGTGTGTGTGTGTGTGTGTGTGTGTGTGTGTGTGTGTGTGTGTGTGTGTGTGTGTGTTAGGACTGTGTGTGTCAGAGGAAGAGATGAGATAGAGAAGGGAAAAATAGATGTTGAAAGCAGTTTTAATTATAGTGCTGAATACAGTGCGATACGTATCAGGCTAGTATGTGCCACCATGGTGCAGGCTGTTATTGTAATCAAAGCTACAGTCAATATGGCACAGTTTAGGTTGCCGTGCTACATTTCTAGCAGTCTGAGTGAATGGAAAGCAAGTTCTACCATCTACATAAAGGATTTATAGTACATTAAGGTTTATATGTAAAACCATGCCCAGTGTAATTGTTGTTCTATGTGGAATTATAATTTAAGTGAGACGAGGGAGTTCATGTTATGAATTTTACTACACTTACTGATTATTGGTTTAGTCCAGTGGTTTTTAAACTGGTTCTCAGGGATCCCCAAGCAGTCTTTTGTTCCAGACCAACTTGCAACACAGATAGAGAAAAATGCAGACCATCTGGGGGTTCCTGAGGACCTGATTTGTGTTAGTAACCCAGTGTTAGTAATTGCTAGTTTGCTCCTGCTGAGGGTGTTTCTTGTCCTGCAGATGGACAGAGAGGACATTAGGCAACAGGTATCCGGCTAACTGAGAAATCCTGCTGTGTGAAATCCTCTCCTGCTATCTAGCAATCTTCTACCTTAACCACAGCTGGCATAAAGGTGAAGTTGTGCTTTCTCCAACACACATGTATCCTGTCTGGAGATTGTAGGAGGAGCTAACTGCCCAAACTCCTAATTCACCACTACAGCTTTGTTGCACTTCAAAAAGTCCCTTCCAAAAAGAGAGTTCTGGTAGTAAAATGTTTTGGACAGTTCCAACTCTTATTCATCCCATATGTTCACCGTTAGAGGAAACAATACAGATTTTGCATTAGAGCTCTCAGAAGTTCATGTTTTATCCAAGTGATGTCAGCTGTGTTGTATTGATAACACTACTTCACTTTAGAGGATCTTTTGCAACAACACAGTGTTAAGCTTATCTGACATTTTACTGCCCTCATGTAGTTAATATTTTTGATTACATCAAAAAAGCTACTTAATGAGTTGATAGAGACTTGATACATTTTAATGTGTGGTGGATTTCTCCATATTGTTTGTGCGAGGTATGGAATTGGTATTGGAGTTTGAAGAGAGAATGAGTGGCAAGAAAGAGTGGGCGATATGGAAAAACATGATGTTGGAATACTTCAAGAAATTTTCATAATGTGTGTCTCAATATTTTTGGTAAGTTGGATCAGACCAAAAAGAGTCAGTAGTGTCACATTAAAAAATATCAGATTATTACATATTTCACATGTGCACTGCACTAAATCCAGTTAAACGGGACTATTCATGTGCTTTATAACATGCGGAAGGTCAATGTACTTTAACTACTGACACTGACGACGGCATGGTCAAAAAAGCATATTGTGACATACATTTTGACGATATGAACAAATGCTGTCAAACTGTCCACATCTAGTGGCTAGGAGTTAGCAGTAGAGAGAGGTATGGGACAAGTTAGTAACTCTGTAGATCAAAAGGAGAGAGTGTTGTGCTTGCCCAACTCAGGGCAGTTATTTATTATAAACATTTAATCCTGGTACTTCTAGAAAAGTACCTGATGACATACAAGAATCTATTCTTGACTGCCTAGCTACATAAATTTTCTTCACCACAGAATTATGCTTTTGTTGTCAAGCCAAATAGTAATGAATAGTTGATGAGGATCATCCACAGGAAAGGCAACACACAAACCTATTTATATTCTATTCGGTAGTTCTACAGGAATGAGGCTGTGGAGGTCAATGCTATTTAATAAATGCTCCACTAATTTTCAAACAAGTTATGACCTAAGTGCTGCAGATAAAGTGTTGCAGTTGATATGAATGTGAAAATGACTGTTTAAATTGTCTGTCTTTCTTCACTGTTATCTACCACGCCATATGCTGGTTTTAAAGTGTCTGTAAAACATGCTATATTTAGGTCTGTTGTGCAATGTGGGAGGTCTCTAAGGCATCAGGGTACCATTTGATAGAGAGAGATGGGAATCTCTAACTATTTGTGGCATTCTGACACTGCTTCCTTATTTATGGGATACACTGCTACTCTCACAGGGCTGGATATGGAGGGCGTGACTTATCCAATATGGAAAATACCATGAAAGCAGCTTTTTACACTATATAAGATAAAAGATAATTCTACACTCTTAAAACTTATGTTTTTTTTCAAGGGTTCTTTAGTAAAGAAAATGGTTTAATATAAAACCACAAACACTCAAAGAACCTTTTAGGTGATTAAAGGCTTCTTTGCATCTTGAAATGGTTCTTCAGATTGATGGTGAATATCTTGTATATGGTTCTATATATAACATTTTTGAAGCACCAAAAAGAGTTATTGTTACATTGTCAAGCTTGTGACAATAGAACCAGCCTTTTTTGGTGCTATAAAGACGCATGTTCAGGAAGCAACACATGTTCTATAGAACCATATACAGCACATTCTCCATCAATCTGAAAAAACTTTTAACAATGCAAGAATTTAGTCATGCATTGGGTTCTTTGGGTGTTCATGGTTCTATATAGAGCCATTTTCTTAAGTCTAGAATCCTTGAAGTACCATCTTTTTTGGTTATATAGATTAAAAAATCTAGAGAATTTTTAGTTATGATTCACAAGCGGCAGCACAGTTTAATCCAAGATTATGTTTAATACTTAAAATTGCTCTATATGTTTAGCCAACTTAAACACTCTTTTCTGCATTTGATTTTAAATTTAATTTGGGTTTTATATTATAAAATGTACAAGAGAGTGAATGATCCCTTGATGATCAAGCACAGGGTCCAAAACATTTTCCATTCTTCTTTTTCTTCTTTTTCAAGTACTTTTCTTACTGTGGACAATGGAAAAACTAGGTTGACTATTGTATCATGAAATATCTTCAGTAAATATCTTATACACATATTGTTTTTGTGTTCTTATGGCATCGCAGGCTGGCGGTATAGTGTTCGTGTTACCTTAGTTTCAGAATATCAAACACACAGAGTTATGTTATGGATGCGGAGACTCCTTTTTTCCAAAATCTGCAGCTGCCAGAGCAAGTTGGAAAGGTCAGATTGTCCCATGAAGCTGTAGATGTGTGACATAATCTTACAGAATAGCTCTTTAATCATCCAGGCACAGGCTGATCTCCTTCAGGTTCTGTGAAGCCATGTGAACACCATAGCCGTTTCATCAGTTTCTAACTGAGCTAGCATGAGTGCGTCGCTTTGCTTGATATTTATATCCACAGCAGGCTCTGATACCCAGCTCACTGGACCCTTGCCCAGCCCCCTGACCACCCCTAGGCCTCCAGCCACCCCCTCCCTGGCCTAATTACAAAGCCACCAGGGAGAAGGCTGACATATCCAAGCAGCAGGCGCAGGCTGTCAATATTACGCAGGGGGAGAAACAGGGCACACCAAACAAACTGGAACGTCTTCCTGTCCCCTCATTTTCCTGCTCCTGCTCTGCTCGTCCTCCTCTCCATCCACATAGCCTGATCCATGAAGGTCATACCTGGTAGGTTAGCGTATTAAAACTGTTGTCCGACTTTGTCCGTGTGTCCGTGTTGTTGTGTGTGTGTGTGTGTCTTTGGCAAACCCAACAAGCAAACTGCTGTTGTGGCGGAGGGAGGAGGGGAAATGCACATACAGACACTTTGGCGCGACCTTCAGCAAGCCAGACTCAAATTCTCTTCCATATTTAAACCCCTTCACACCATGCATGACTTGAATTAGGTGTGATATTTCAAGGTTTTTTCCCCCCTATGCTTACTGTATTTGAGCTTACATGACTTCCCCTGCTTCCAGCTATCTGGAGGTGATTCTGTCTACCAGATTTGACTGACAGTTGCTTGAGCTTGAGTGACAGTGTTGTGTCAAAGATTGTTGGGTGAGTTAAAAAGCCAAGGAGAGTTAATTTGGTGAGTTGTTGGGTAGTCTTTGGCCTTTCTGCATGCTGATTGCTTTCGGGTGCTGTAAAAACGCTTCCACCTGTTTCTCCCTGAAGCAGGAATCTCTGGCTCCATCTCGCCAGGTCTCTTGTGATATGTGTTGGGTGGTTAAGCTGCTCACGGAACATTGGGAAGGCAGTGTTTGTTTGGTGACATCAAACTGCTTTTATAGTGCAGTGTCCTAGAAGCTCTGTACTATTGAAGTAATAAACAGGATTGATATTATTAAAGAATAATTGATTTTGAAGTGATGAGTTTAATGAACATGTTTTCTTTCCTTTTAGTTAAGCTTCCACAGAAGACATTCCTTTCTGTTAAGTTTATTCTTCTCTCTACAAGATTTTCCTGATAGACTAGTTTTTATTTAGCAGCTTAGTAGCTCACAATTGTAGGTCTATTTTTATTTCAAGAATGAAAACATGATGGGCAAAATTGTTAGAGTAGATGATTACAAGATCTTTTTGTGAGTAGGGTGATGTTTTGATGAATTAAGATCAGCTCACCTTTTCAAACTAAAGTTTAAGTTGGTAGACAGAGTGTACAAAGCGTTTTAAGATGAAGAAAGGGGAGAGGGAAGGGTTGAGAAGGGTGTGTAAATGTCAGGAAGGAGGGAGCAGAGCAAATTCCCATTAGGAGGGTGAAAAAGCACATGAAGAGATGCATCTTTAACTTTCTTCCCTCCAGCTTTTTGCTGGAAGACATTTCACTGCTTGTGTGCTTTTTAAAAAATAGACCCACCCCTCGTTTCTGTGGCACACCCAGCATTACCCCCCCTCCTGTCTCGCCCAATGTCCTCCCACCTGTTGCTGCCTGACTTGTCCCATGCTTATCTCGGTCCTAATGCCTGCAAGCCCCCCTGGATCTGGGCTCCCCACTCTGGTGGTTTTGGGGCACGTCATCACCCTCATAGCTGTGTGGCATTTGAGGAAGCGCAGGAGGCAAGGTAAGAGATGTTAGGACACTGCAGGGAGGTTTCAAGTTTAAGTTTTTCAAGTCTGTACTTTTCTTGGTCTAGTGCAGCACAGCTAAAAGATCAAAGTCACTATGTTGTTTGTGGCTGCACAATTGTTTATCATGGCTTTCATCTGGAGTGTATCACGTTCTACCGTATGTCCTCTTGTGAATGAGTCATGTCTCAGCCTGTCCTGCCTTAGCAGGAGAGAGCGTAACCTTGTGGGAGTGGGGTACATCAGCTAGTGGGAGGGGAAATGGGTGCTCCACTACAGACGGAGAGTTCATATACAACATCATAGCTGTGAGAACAAAACCTTGTCCTAAGTGATAACTTTACAGGAGAAGAGAAAAGCATAGTTAACTTCGAAGTTAATGCAACAGTTACTTATTCTAAGGAAGTCTAGACAGTGACAATATACTGTACTATAGATCTTTGAAGCCTTTTACTGTAAACATGTATGTAGGCTTGAGCAGCATTTTTATGCTTTTTTTAGTCTTGTATTTTTTGCTTTATTCTCTGTCACTCCTTTTTATGTTTACTTGTTATTCCTCCCTAAAGCCTTGAGTGTGCAATCTTCCATATTTGTACCCTCAGACATAGGAGTTTCCTTTAGTGTAGAATACTGTAGATGCATTCCAACCCAGTGGAAACTATGTTATATTGTTTAACACTTCTCTGCTGTTGAGATACTATGTCTGCATTGCATGTATGTGACTGACCTTTACTCAACTTTGCTCACTTACCCCTAGACATGCCCTGCTTGTGTGGGACACACTGGTCTGTATCTCATGTTGCATCCGTCCGTGTGGAGGAACTTTATACAGAGAACATGACAACATTATGGGACCACACAGATCTGTCACCTCGCTGGCTTTAATGCCTCTGTGGGAATGATATTCTGAAGAACTCATGTCTTTAAACTTCAGTCCTTATAAGCATACCTCCCAACACAAACCCATAAATGGACCACAGACCACTCTGATACTGTCATTGTAGTGCTGGATTGTATCCAGGTTTGACGATACAGGTATAGAATGTGATAAGCCTTTGTCTGAGAGTGCTGAATTAGTCAGGTGCATGTTTATGGACACAGATGTTACCTGTCAATCTTTGATGTCTCAGTTAAGACAAAAACTTGGATTAGCTTCTTAGTGGCAACCAGTGTTAAATCAGATGGCCTTGTCTTCATGACCCTAAAGTCAGCTTGAGGCATCTTGTAAATTTGCCCTTCATATCTGAGCTTTTGCCAAATAAAAATGGGGGTTATGAGATTACTCAGACAAAGTTTTGTATACTGCCGTCTCAGTTTCGTCTGCCAGTGAAAGAGAAGCCTTGATCAAAGATGGACCCTGGAGCTCCATGTCACAGAGCTGACTTGTGTTATCTGCTGGCACCTGGTCTCTATCATTGGCACAGCTCTACCTGCTGACAGCTCTTTCCATGTGATCCCTCATTTACTGTCACTGGGACCTAATATCTCATGCACACATTCAAATGGGATTCACATTACACATCACAATATTTCCATATTTTTTTCCCATTACTCAGCCATCATGACTAGGCTAATTGAGAAAGGCCTGAGGCTAGACTGCTTGGGAAATGAGGCAGATGATACTGGTTCATTCTGATGCATGGAGTCACCAGATAGGGAAAGGGTGGGTTATGCCACTGCACCATCCTTCTCCCCAAGAGATGCAGTCCAAGTGTGAACCTTACACTTGGGTTCTGTGTTTCTGTTGGCATTATCTATGATGAGCTGGCCACTGATTAGAAGGCTGGTAGCTCAAGATATGGATCTCAGTTTCACCATCAAAGCAAATAATCAGAGCTGCAGATGTTCAACTTGTCAGCTGCATTAAATATTATTCAGTCGCAACCTTTAATTGTAAATACATGTGCAAACATCAACATTAAATAAACTGAATGCTACAAGCTCAGCTTCAGTTCTCATGAGATGGGAAGAAATTAGTTTGATTCAGAGCAAAATGACTTAAAATGATGGCACATTAGTATTCGTTTATATTAATATTAGTCTTAGTGGTATAAAATCACGTAATACAGTGGAAACAGGACAGCAGAGATGGTGGAAAGTTCCAGTGAAAAGAATGAACAGAGTGCACTTGCCCAAGCCAGTCACTGAGCAAACCTACCTCAGTGCCTTTTTTGAACAAAGAACAAGACCTTAATAAACTCGCAATTGAAGAATAAAAGAATATAATTTGCGGCTCAGTCTGCTGTGTATTACCAATGGTTTTATAGGGCTGGGATGATGAGGTTTTGAAAAATCGGTAAATCTGAGCAAAAATGATAAATAAACATTACGATTTTTTTCATTTAAACCACATTTGTTTTAAGATCAAGCGTCTGGGAAAGAAGATTAAGAAAGATTATACTGTCACAGTTCATAGGAATACCCTAGTGTGGGAACACACTGCTGTGTGGGTAAATTAGGTAAAACCTGGACTGGAGTGTTCAGATAACACTCTAATGCAACGAACACTTATGTATACTAAATTTTACTATAGTACCAAGTCCAGTACTAATACCACTATAAGGCTAACGCTGACATTAGAGTACCAAAATATCTAGTATACCTCATTAATACTGATACATCAATTAGATTTAATGTGAATTTCCAAAAAGGGTATTTCTTCAATAATAGGTTAAGAATGACATTAATCACTGCAATAAAGTCATACATCTTCCACCTACAGAGCTTATCTACAACCTCCAAGATATTGAACAACAATATTTTTTTACTGTTTGGTACAAAATGATCTATTGGATAAAAAAGCTGTCTCTCTAATACCTCTCAAGATATAAATACACAGCAATGATAGTTTTAGCATGTACTTTGTTTCAGTCTTAATAGAAAATGAGTTAATCTTAGTTTTGTATTAATTATGGCATCCTTTGTTTGAATAATGCTCTCTGTGCAGACAAACCATATACAGACATTCATACACAATCACTGTACAACCAAAAGAGCAGGAGTTATGCAAATGCATGAAAGAGATTAGAATGAAATCAGCATCTCAGCATTTCTATCATTCTCTTTCATTTTTACAGTATATGCATTCTGGTTGTGTTATATTGGTCTTTTATTAGTAGTAGTATTGTATAGGAAGTTGTGATGGTGTAATTTTGAATGTGGTCAGTTCATATGCACCACAGGTTGGTTGTCAGTTAGAGGAGAAGGAGGAATTTTGGAGTAAGATGGATGAAGTGGTAGATGGTGTCCCTAGAGAGAAGAGATTAGTGATTGGTGCAGACTTCAATGGACATGTTGGCGAAGGGAACAGAGGGGATGAAGAGGTGCTGGGTATGTATGGTGTGAAAGACAGAAATGCAGAAGGTCAGATGGTTGTAGATTTTGCAAAGAGAATGGAAATGGCTGTGGTGAACACGTATTTTCAGAAGAGGGAAGAACACGGGGTGACATACAAGAGTGGAGGGAGGTGCACACAGGTGGATTATATCCTTAGCAGGAGATGCCACCTAAAGGAGATTGGAGATTGTAAAGTGGTGCCAGGGGAAAGTGTAGCAAGGCAACATAGGGTGGTTGTCTGTAGAATGAGATTAGAAACACAGAAGAGGAAGAGAGTTCAGGGAAAAATTGCAACAGGCCCTTGGGGGCAGTGAGGAGCTACCTGAGGACTGGGAAACTACAGCTAAGGTGGTGAGAGAAACTGGCAAGAATGTGTTGGGTGTTTCGTCTGGTCAGAGGAAAGAAGACAAGGAAAGTTGGTGGTGGAATGAGGAAGTCCAGGAGAGTATTCAGAAGAAGAAAGCAGCTAAGAAAAAGTGGGATAACCAGAGAGATGAAGGAAGTAGGCAGGAGTTCTGTGAGGCTAGTCACATAGCGAAAAGAATGGTGGCAAAGGCAAAGGCTCAGGCCTATGATGAGCTGTATGAGAGGCTGGACAGTAAAGAAGGAGTAAAGGACTTGTATCGTTTGGCTAAACAGAGAGATAGAGCTGGAAAGGATGTACAGCAGGTTAGGCTGTTAAAGGATAGACAGGGAAATGTACTAGTGAGTGAACAGAGAGTGTTGAGTAGATGGAATGAGTACTTTGAAGAACTAATGAATGAGGAAAACGAGAGAGAGAGGAGGACAATGGGGGAGAGATAGTGGATCAGGAAGTGCAGAGAATTGGTAAGGTGGAAGTGAGGGCAGCTTTAAAAAGGATGAAGAATGGGAAGGCAGTTGGTCCAGATGACATACCTGTGGAGGTATGGAGATGTTTAGGAGAGAAGGCAGTGGACTTTTTAACCAGGTTGTTTAACAAAATCCTGGCGAGTGAGAGGATGCCTGATGAGTGGAGAAGCAGTGTACTGGTCCCCATTTTTAAGAACAAGGGTGATGTGCAGAGCTGCAGTAACTACAGAGGTATAAAGTTGATGAGCCACACCATGAAGGTATGGGAAAGAGTTGTTGAAGCAAGGCTAAGGCGAGAGGTTCAGATCAGTGAGCAGTAGTTTGGTTTCATGCCCAGAAAGAGTACCACAGATGCAATTTTTGCGTTGAGAGTGTTGGTAGAGAAGTACAGAGAAGGTCAGAAGGAGCTACATTGTGTCTTTGTGGATCTAGAGAAGGCATATGATAGGGTGCCAAGAGAGGAGCTGTGGTACTGTATGAGATAGTCAGGTGTAGCTGAAAAGTATGTTAGGGTGGTGCAGGACATGTATGAGGATAGTGAGACAGTGGTGAGGTGTGCAGTTGGAGTGACAAATGGTTTCAAGGTGAAGGTAGGGTTACATCAGGGATCAGCTTTGAGCCCCTTCTTGTTTGCAATGGTGATGGAAATGTTGACAGATGAGGTCAGGCAGGAGGCTCCATGGACCATGATATTTGCAGATGACATTGTAATTTGTGGTGAGAGTAGATAGCAGGTGGAAGAGAATCTGGAGAGGTGGAGGTTTGCACTGGAGAGGACAGGAATGAAGGTCAGTAGAGACAAGACAGAATACATGTGTGTGAATGAGAGGGAGGCAGGTGGAAAGGTGAAGATGCAAGGAGTAGAAGTCGTAAAGGTGGATGACTTCAAATATCTTGGGTCAACCATCCAGAGCAATGGACAGTGTAGAAAAGAGGTGAAGAAGAGGGTGCAGGCAGGATGGAGTGGGTGGAGACGGGTGTCAGGGCTGATGTGTGACAGAAGGATAGCAGCAAGAGTGAAAGGGAAGGTTTACAAGAAAGTAGTGCATCCTGCTATGATGTATGGTTTGGAGACTGTGGCTCTGTCTAAAAGACAGGAGGCTGAGCTGGAGGTGGCGGAGATGAAGATGCTGAGATTTTCGTTGGGAGTGACAAGGATGGACAAGATTAGAAATGAGCAGATCAGAGGGACAGTGAAGGTAGAGCAGTTTGGAGATAAAGCCAGAGAGGCCAGGTTGAGATGGTTTGGACATGTGTTGAGGAGGAATAGTGGATATATTGGTCAAAGAATGTTGGAGATGTAGCTGCCTGGTAGAAGGAGAAGAGGTAGACCTCAGAGAAGGTTTATGAATGTAGTGAAGGTGGACATGGAGATGGTTGGTGTAAAAGTAGAGGAGGCTGTAGATAGGGCAAGATGGAGGCAGATGATCCGCTGTGGTGACCTCTAAAGGGAGCAGCCGAAAGAAGAAGTATTGTATAGGAAGTTATAGTTATAGTCCATTCCTTGGGCTGTCCTGACCAAGATTGAAAGGAAATACAAAATAAAAAGTAAACAGTGAAAAGTTTCCAGGGTTTAGAGCTCAAAATGTCAAATTCTTGGTTTTGAACTTGAATCAGTTGTCACAGATCATAATTGTGTCCTTGCTAAGAGGCTGAAAGTTCTAAGATGATGGGTGTGGCAGTGTCCTGTGTTCATGAGAGCTGATAATGCCTGAGAACATAATGTAATAATACACCTGGAGATTGTTTACACTGAAGACATCAGCGTTGCTTTCCCTCCACAGTCAAGATCTGTGATCCTTACAGAACGATGAAAACCTGCCTGAAGTCTTATGTAGATTCCAATGAACATGCCTTGTACACATCAAAAGGTTTTGTTTTTGGGGGTAAAAGAATTTCTATGTGTGAGGTTTACTGCCATATTAAACAGCTTGTGAAACACAAATCCACTGTAACTTTGCAATTGCATGGAAAAATACTTTTTTGGGACATTTGGCCGAGGATGCATGGTTAAAGTTTATGACACTGTCGTGTATGTCTGTGAATTCCAGCCTATGTCTATGCCATGACATGCCTAGAGGAAAGGACAGGTCTGACAGTCGTAATTATTATAACTGCTTCTATAATAAAGCTCTTGAACGTCTGTTATCAGATCAGATTCCTTTGTCTCACACACCAAACTTTAAATGTGTTCACACACCTGCATACCTCCCTCCCTCTGTGTGTCTCTCTCTCTCGCTCTCTCTCTCTCTCTCTCTCTCTCTCTCTTTCTCTCTCTCTCGCTCTCTCTCGCTCTCTCTCTCTTGCTCTCTCTCTTTTTTATGCCTTGCTGGCACATGAACAGCAGCCACAACCTTGCTCATGTCCCCATCTCAATTATCTTCCGAAACTCTTACAAATGCTTGTTGAAATACATAGTTTACAGTGTGGACGTACTTTTCAGCATATTTTATTTAGGAAACATGATCGAAGCAACAGTTAGTAACATACTGATCAACTTGTATCAAACAGCCCTAGTTAATTACTTAATTCTTGTCTTTTTTCAGTAGCATTGTGTGGGGAGCTGTAATGCTTGATTCTTTACTGCAAGCCTGCCAAACACATTGAGCCAAAGTCACACTGCTATTGGATTCTATTGGATGGTTTTGCTTTTTGTCTGTCAAGGACAAATGAAAGGGGGTGTGGGCATCTTTGTGTGTGGGAGAGAGCACAGCAGAAGGACTCTTAAAAGTGCAAGGTATCTTGTTGTGATGGCAGAGAGCCCTGCTGATGCTAAAGTATTGTATAGCATGGACGCTACTGGACCTTTTTACCAACAGGAAGTTTGTTTGAATGAGTTAAGCTATGGAGAGAGAGTCCGACTTTTATATAGCAAGATGTGTTGCGCAGGTGAGTTCCAGTACATTCTCTAAATATGGTCATTTGGGAGGGCTTCAGCTTAGTAGGCGTTGACCAAGTGACTATCGTACACAGACAAAGAGACACATAAAGACAGCAAAAAGAAATGCCTCTGTAGTGACTGTGAGCTAGAGCAATCTGATCACATTAACTTCTCGTTAGTCATTTGTAACACAGAATGGATTGTTAATATGTTTGTTTTTCATAGCCTTGCTTAAAATTATGCAGCACTCAGTTTTCATTGCTCTCATAGTGACATGATCTAGCAGTAGCAGCTCTGAGGAGTTACTAGAGATGCAGAGTTTCACAATAAAGGCAGACAGCACTCATGAACTGCTGGCCAGTATAAGGAGTGTGCACATTATCATAATGAGTCACACTCAGCAGTCCATTAGATTCTTTTGGCATCATCTACTTTCATATTGCCCTACCTGAGAATTGCTTATTCAGAATCAGAAGCATAAACATTTAATCAGAATCAAATGTTTTCACATACAAAGAACGAGTGCTGGCAAGTGCTCATACAGTCACAGGACTGACATGTGTGTGTGTGTGTGTGTGTGTGTGTGTGTGTGTGTGTGTGTGTGTGTGTGTGTATGTGTGTTGAATGGAGGAGACCAAACAAGACTGGCTGAAAAGGCAGTTCAGTTTAGTAAAGAATTTATCCACTGCTGTCTATGTTGTATCGCCATCTAGTGTTTATTTGATGCTCATTCATATTCACTGTGACAAATATTCAAATAACTGCACAATTTATTGCATTACTACTGATAATAATAATAATAATAATAATAATAATAATAAAAACGTTAACCCATCCTATCCTATTTGCTTTTTTGAAATACAAATAATATGTTAGATTTTTTTAACATGGGTAAAAGAAAACATATAAATTGGGATACAGACTGTGAGAATAAATATTATACTGTTTACACTATGTTGATTGATTGAAGAGTGGTCAGACTTTTATTTAAGTAACAAATTGTAAAACCTGTAAGACCCTCTGTTCTAGAGTAGAACAATCTACCCAGTCAGTTATAGTGATTTAAAGGAATGTGCTGTTTCCATAATTGCCGTGCATTTGGTTTCTTTGCTTACCGCAGCTTCTCCCTAACTTACTTAAGTTTCTCATATTTGTCTTACATCCTTCTCTACCCATAGCCAAATGAACCTAATATGTACAACACAATTGGAGATCAGTATATTACAGTATGGTCACTGGAATAAACTTCACCTTATACGAACGTTTTAAATCATTAAAATGGCCCATATCATGGAAAAATGAATTTTCCTCCCTTTCCCTAATATATATGGAAAGTGTTGATTTACATACATCCAGTTATTCAGCATTCAGGAGTTTGGCCCCGCCCTTTCATGCTGAAGTCGCTGAAATATGATTGTTTTAGACCAGGCTGCTTTTTGAATAAGGTGCAGTGCAGGGTGACCAGTCAGAAGTCATTTACCTATATCAGTCTTTAATGCACAGTAACAATAACAGCCTGTTTAATTCCAAGTGATAAACAAAGACTGGAAAATGGTTAGGTAAATATGAATTATGACCTTTTTTGTACATGAAACTACACAAAAGTTATAAGTAGAGCTCAGGGAAAAAATGAACTACAAGAAAAATATGGGCCATTTCGTTCCATCACAGCTATGATATGCAGTAACTGTACTGACAATGAGTAAAATGTTCTTCTCAGTTTCCTCCATTAGAGGGAGACAGCTGGTTACACAGTTATGACTTTGTCCATTATTCTGAATCCTTAAACTTTTAGTGAAAGAATGATCTGAAAGGTGCAGAGGGATTTTTTGGGGATTTGGGATTTTCCATGCTGACTCTAAGAGGACAGTGCAATGAGTTATTTTAGATGCCAGTTGCCAGTGCCAGCACTGTCCTGTTGTGGCTCAAGCTTAATCAAAATTTAGCTTCATCCTCAAATCCTCTGTTGATACAACATTGACATCTGACCCATGGTGTTAGATCATCATAGATATTAATGGCAAATGACTCCTCATCATAAAGGATGGGGAAAGACAAATGGTCACCCCTACAAAGACTGAATATATATGTGAAGATGTATGTCTTATTTTACCTAAAAACTTAGGTCATTTAGGATGACCAAGCCCAGTTGTGTTGTGCATTATAGTGACCAATTATTTTTGCCTTCATGTTTTGCTACTAAAGTGTAAAACACAGAGCATTTTGTTCTGTTAATGCAGGACAAGGTGTGTCTGTGGTACTGTATGATGCTGTTAGCATTTCTGTTGAGGTGAGCTGTTTACTTCTCCTCATTTTATTAACATTCCTCTCTGCCTGGGTGGGGCAGGCAGCTTAGCACATGTTACCACAAGTAGAGGAGGGAGAGAAAGAGAGTGAAGGGGGAAAATAAGGCTGAGATCTGCTAGGGAAAGTTCCACCTGTGTTGGTAGAGGGATCTAGTTACACCCCACACAGGAATGTGAAATTTTACCCTTTTTAAGTCGCCGTCGTAGTCCAAACGACAGTTTATGTCCTCTGACCTGTTCATCATAGTTTTAGTTAGAGTTTATCCTAATGTGTGCTTATTGAATGTTTTTGGTGATCTTTATTTGGAGCTTTGGTGTGGTTGTACAACAAACTACAGAGTTCATATTGAACTTGTACCAGCTGCTTGTTGTTGCTGCTATACAAAACCAAACATCTCCAAAATAATAACTATATAGAAGATATATTCTGAATATTAAAGGATGTAATTTGTTAAAGTTAGTTTGGAACATTTATTTTGATCCATTTATCATGAAATGTTCACAAAATATAAAGGCAGCTAGTATTTTGAAATGTTGTAAAAGCTAATTATAATTTAATGAGAAGCAAAGAAAAGGTCGTATATGATGTTTTTGAGTTGAATACAATTCATAATACAAAAGGTTTATGTGATGTGTTTGTTCACCATTGGTAAGGTTAATAGATTGAATAGTTGGTTGTGGTACAGGTAATCTGCTTTAGTATATTGCAATTGTGGCCTTTTACGCTTCTGAGTACACTGGTTAAAGCATAATTACAGCACAGTGAGTTCTCTTATTGTGGTAGGTGCAACCTAAGACACACCTATGACCTGTGCACTAAATAATATAGTGCTTCAAATGTGCATGGTTCAAATCTGTAAAGTGGTTGCACATTGAGAGGATGTGTTATACCAACACTTTTCTTGCCAAAAGAACTAAAAAGAAGTAAACTGAAAGACATCAGTTGTGTAGAAGTAACATATTTTATTCTTGTGCAATCCCTTGGCTCTTGTAAATTGAAAGCATATAATTTTAGCGTTTTGTTAGTTTGCTTGCTTTTACTTTTAATCAGCTAGTCTGCATTTGTCTTCTCACCATCCTGGACTGAAGCCTTCAAGGAATCTATGGTAACTCCTGAGTTAAACTTCCAAAATAGCCAAGTGGGGTTTCCCCAGTTTCCGACCATATGACGCAAGCAAATGACAGCAAGAAGGGGAAACACAGTGGGACTGAAAATAGTCAGTCAAATATGAGTGGGTTCTGCCTACATAAAAGTGTTAAAGAACCATCTGGTCTGGGTGAGTGAGGAGCATAATAAGCACTTTTCCTTCATGTAATTGGACGTTTCTTTGGCATGTCCTTCAAGAACGCCTCTGCTGACCAAGATGTTCCACAGTCTCAATGTGAATGCATCACTAGAGTTAGACTTTGGCTAGAGAGCCTGTAGTTAGTGCTTCCCCTTCACATTTCTCAGGGCTGAATGAGGGCTCTGTGGTGTCACCGTATAAGACTGAGAGATTTGCAGATGTATGATAAGGAAAATTCAGACAGTGGATCAGGTAGATAATGACTAAGTTTGAGGACAAAAATAAGTGCAGTCAGTCAAAACAGGTTTCCTTTTTCCTTAGGGACTTGTGTAGCAGTGAAGACAGCTCTGAAGCAACCGTGTTGGCATGCTTCATTGAACAGTAGTTGTCAGAGGAGTTTTTTGTAGTCTTTCTGTTGTATTTGTTTTTCCAAATTTGCTGTCTTGTAAGTTATCTCTTTGCATTATCTCAGTTATGCTCAACTGGAGGGAGTGACGATGACTCCTCAGCTGACCCTGGCTGAGTGTCTGACTGGATGATTATCTCATACAGTGCTGGCTGGAGATGGTTGTGAGTGGGCGAGGACATGGGTGGAGGTTTTTTTTTTTTGTTTTTTTAAACAGAGGATTTACTTACAAACAGGAACATTTAAATATGAAGGTCTCCTTCTGTGTGATACTTGCTGATGCAAGTAAAACTGCAGCTGTTGAACGTGTAGTTGTGATGCAGGTTTCATACTTAAAAAAAAAAAAAACTCCAATAGGTCAGTAATTTTTTTTTACCTTTACAGGTAACATCACTTAAAAGGCACACACAGTGTCATTAATGTAAAGCCCTTCTCTTAGGAAGCATCAAAAGCTATTCGACTCCTTATGGCACCCCCTTGTGGAGAATGTCAGTCTGCTAAGTATGAGTGAGTGAGCATCTAAGTGAATAAGTGAGTTCACAAGCAATAAGAGGTGAACAATGTGACAATATTTTATTGTTATTGTGACTTTTATTGTTGTGTTAAACAAAATGCTTCTCTGAACATATCATATTGCCCACCCCTATAAGTAACGTCACTGAGGTGCTTCGCATCCAAAAATTCTGACTGGAAGGCTCCTTTTTATGTTGTAGCTCTCTGTAATGTCAGTATAGCAAAGATCAGTATTGTTATAACAATCAACAAACAACATACAGTGCTGCTCTGATAAAATAGGTAAAATAAGTCCAGTTTTCAGTATTACACTCAATCCTCATTGTTCTAATGTATTAAAATGTTATTCATATGTTGTTGTTGTTTTTTTTCATTTAAAAACCATGGTGGTTAAGTATAATTGAAAGTTAAAAACTATTTGATCAGTTAAACTATGAGCTCCATTGTGTCAGTGTACCATTGCTCCTGGGGATTTTATTTGGATTTCTCCTGCCACTCCTTAATTCCTTCACCTGTAGGGACACATGCATGGAGTTACTAAAGTCATTATTTAAGGTGTGTCTCTCCACGTCTGCTGCAGAGCCGTCAAATATCATACAAAAAACACACCTCCACAAACTCTCCCTTACACACTGCCAATTTAAAACTCACTGTGCTAGCATCAAGCCTGAACAGGTATGGTAATGAGCAGTACTTCTGAGATTAGATGCACTAGGGAATTGCAATGACGGGCGTGGTTGATTGGACGTAACTGACCAGCTCTTGTTCACCGCTGGATTTGCTCAATCTTAGTGTATTCATTTTGTATGCAGTTTCATTTTTTCATGTATTTTTTTTATATCATTATAATTTAAATGGCCTTTCTGTGTCACTCTATTTAGTTCATGCAGAAAGCTTCATAAACGTAACTGCTTATAAAGATAAGCAACTCAAGAAAACATTACATAAAGAAAGACATTTTTGTTCTTTACCTGGAATTGAGCTGGTCTGATTGTGACCAACCACATTTACTGGGATATTTATTAGTTTCCTGTGATAGAGGTGGAAAATAAGTACAAATATAGGGAAGACAAAGACGTGTATCTATTTACAACAGTTTGAGTGAAGTGTGTCCATTTACCAAGAAATGTATTTGTGACAGAGAGCGCTAACTCATTTCCATATTTGTTTCCATGGAAGCATGCACTCTGTGTGGGCGGGAAAGGTTGGGGTGGTTTGGGTTGGGATGGGTAGCTGAGTAATGGTACCAGCCTACAGACACCTAAGTACCAACCTCCTCCCACACCCTTCCTGGTACAACAGACATGATGAGTAACTCATTATGACTATCTTCTCTGGAATGTGGTATGATTAATCAATAAAGGTAGTTTTGTCTGTGCTTGTACACATACATGAGGATACAAGTTCAGGAGTACCTAGAAATTTAACTTTGAACACATGCAGTCAGGATATTAAAAATGATGATCAGCATTGTAGCGCAATGTATTCTCGATGCACATATATGTATTGCAGTTATGTTGTGAATATGGTATCAGATTTATCATAGGTGTTGGAGTTTAACCCAGTGCACTTCACTGCTTTTGATCCTGTATGCATTTCATGCCATTTTTCCTTGTACACTGACTCATATAAAAGGTGTGTTTGTGTGGTGGATGTGGGTGGCACATGGGCCATGCTGGTAGCCACACCTTGTTTGCTCTCCAAGTCCCCCCCCCTTTTCCTGTCCTGGCCCCTGCCAACATGACAGAGCATTGCTGAAGTGGGCGGAGCCTAGCCGTCAATGTCCTCCAAACACTTAGTCAAAGCACACTCAGAGCAGCACAGGAACAGGTCCAGACTCTGTAGCCTGCAGGCATCATTTAGGCGAGAGAAAGAAAGGCAGAAAGGAAACGTGAGCTAAACAGGGAGGGAACAGCACTGAAAAGAATGAGAAAGAGTTCTGACTGGACCTTCACCACAGTACTGCCAACATTTGCTCTGCTCCCTGGCATTGCAGTAGAAAAGTGAGAAAACAAGACACCAGCCTGTGGTTGTACACAGGATAGGAGAACACTCTGGACTGATTCTGTTCTCATAAGAGAGGGAAGATGAGCTCTTCACAGAAACAAAGGAACTACTCCAGTGACAGCCTGGGCAGAGACAGGACACCCTCAGAGGATGGCTTTTATCAGGGGATGCTCAAGGCCATGGATGGCAGGAAAGGTACCTGAGAGACAGCTCTCTCTTGCTCAGAATGGAGACGTGAGACTGTTGGCTTAAAAATAATCCTAACAGTCACATTAGTGTTGCTCACAATGCTATCTATTTAGGTCTACTTTATAGTTATTCATAGGGATTTTCCAGCATAATAAGTGCTAGTTTATGATCTGTATGCTCTCTTCATTCAGATGTGCTGAGAGGCTGTGGTTTTCTCTTGGAACGAGAAAGTTTTTCCCCACTTTTTACCATAATTCGGTGTTGTGGTGCATTGCTGAGAGTTACACTTTGTGCTTTTTCCCTGCAGGAACATAATTGGTAATTATATGAAAAATTAGTTCTTTCATGAACCAAATTGAATATGGTGTTTTTGCTTATTTATGGTTAGACTTGTTTTTAAGTCTTTACCAACTGGTGAACTGGATTATATCAGCATTTCGCTTATCTTTTTATCTTTACAGTTATATTTGCTCAGCTTGTGGTCTTTCTGTCTTGCTTCACTGCTGAAAGTTAGTGCTGGAAAAAAGGCACACAACAATGACACTACCGCCAGTTCTCAGATCACAAAAGTCAAGCTGGTTGAATCCAGGCTGAAAAGGCCATACCCCTTTTGTCTCGTAACCTGCTGTTCTGTTGGCTTTCAGATCATTAGTAGAGGAACAAACACGGCTGAAGTAATCTTGGGTATATAGTTTATTTGGCAACAACACAATGCAGTTCTGTCATTTGCTTAATGTGTTTAATGTTTAGTGTTTCATGTTTTCATTCTTGTGTGCTGAGCATTGCAGATGATCATTGATCAATAATAAATGATGAGTTATTGAATGGCTGCCAAATCAGTAGAGGCGAATTAGACACAATCCTTGGCATCAGATTCCTGCGTGCCTGACCTCACATTGGCCAGAGGGTGGGGTCCATTGTTGAGGTAATTGCAGCAGTGACAGCTTAACCATTAGCACTGTAACGCAATACTTGTGTGAGGAATCGGGTAGAATCCACTGATCCTGAGGTCAAAGTGTGTCTTCTTTAGAGGACTTGAGTCAGTGTTTTTGAGTCTCAAAGGCTACACTGGAGCAAGCCCCTGATTGGTTACTTGTGATTGATTCACTTTCATTGAATTGGGAACAACCAATCAGGAAGTCTTTTACTGATGAGCAGAGACTACTAAACTTGGTCAAAGTGCGGCAAGTTTCCGTTCTCTGTTGCTCACCATGGCAACGTTGATCAATAACATTTACTCTTGACCCCACCCAGGAGAGAAATGTAGAGAAAGTATAGCCTGTAGGTGTATCAGCATTGGCCCAAATAAGCAAACATCTTTGTACTTCAGCCCTAGATAGCTGACTGGATTTGAAAGGTACTGGCACGTCATTCTTTTCATTCATGTGACGTGCTTAAAGCTCAAACTTCTCATTCTAAAAAAGGCATTTCCACTTTGTTTCTAGTAATATTGGAGCATTTGCAAGCATTTGTGACTCTTTTAATTGACCAGATTGTGTCGCCTCATGGTGGTGACACTAGTTGAAGAAAATAAAAGATATTTTGTTCAAATGGATCTGAATCATAGATATGAAAAGAAGTCATAGATCTTATACACATTGATTAGATTTCAGATCATTAAAGGATCATGGTAGAAGTTCTGAAGTTTCAGGTCAGTGAAACCAGGCTAATGTAATTCAATAGACTTTTTGGCCACTGATACTGAGAGGAAACTTTCTTAATACTGTAAGTGAGGTAATCTTTTAGGTTGCAGTCACTGTGACAGTTATTTCTGTGCTCTTTTCTTCTAGGGTCATCTAAGAATAGAGTGGTAGTGATTCATGCATTGCTGTTCTTTTGTAGCATCTTCCTTAGAATCATTCTCAGTCAACCTAATAACCTAAACTTATTTTAACAATAAGTTATGACATGCAAATAGAGATTTAGTTAGTCTCATATAGCACATCCTGTCTGCACATTTGCAGTGTGCTCTAGGCACAAAGACCTGCTAAACAAAATAGTATGATACCTAAATTCAAATCTTACCAGCTTGGTCTTCTCACATGATTGAGCACATTATGGTGTTAGGAATAGGAAGTGGCCTGCGTAGTTCCACACCTTGATAACATTCTTCATAACATTCCTCACCTACCATCACTATCAAATAATGTTAATTGCTTAAATATTAATAGAAAATTTAATTAGAAA
Source organism: Pygocentrus nattereri (assembly GCF_015220715.1). Lineage (NCBI taxonomy): Eukaryota > Metazoa > Chordata > Actinopteri > Characiformes > Serrasalmidae > Pygocentrus > Pygocentrus nattereri. The sequence goes on from NC_051213.1 coordinate 26,340,918, forward strand.
TCTACAATTGTGCAATATTGCTATTATAAGTTTTGGACTGTTTGTGAATTCAGAAGTAAACCTTAATATCCTAAGTTGTGTGGATATGTGTTATCTGTGACATCTTTGTAAGATGAAAGGATTGTACATGAGTCTGTTTAGTCTTTTTCTTGGGTGAGCAATAGTAGTATTGTACTTCCCAGTGTTCTGTCTGTACGTGTGTTTGTGTGTTGCCTGAGGTCACCTTCTGAGCTCAGACACCTCTTCAGCCTTCACCATCACTGTGTTTCACAATGGCACTATGGAAGAACCGACTCAGCATGCCAGAACATCCAAGAGAACTGCCAAGGAAACACCCATTTTCATGTGTGCCCCTTAGCCATTGTGCAGTATGTTTGGTATGAAGTGAAAGGCATGCCTGTGCAAAGGGCTGATTTCATTTTGGCCTGACATGTCTTTAGTGAGGTTGAATCAGGGAGGGGTGACTGTCCAGACTGTCATTGTCCAGAAAGTATTCTTACTCGACATATTGTTTCCCATTCAAATGCATTCTCTAGGCCTGCAGATATTAATTTCATTATTGATATTAGATTGATGAAAATGATCTCTGTTCTCCCTGAGAAGCAATACAATATATGAATGGCATTGGTCAGATGTGTGATGAAAATCATTTTTATGCACAATTAATATCTGTTTCTGTTTACTTTGTGCAGATGAACGGGACCGAGTACAGAAAAAGACTTTCACAAAATGGGTGAACAAACACCTGATAAAGGTAATTTATGTTTCCTTTCTCCTTGTTATTGATTCTTCAAAGACTTCTGTAGTAGTCACTTGGCTCAAGCATTTGGCTCTTCTTCCAGATCTCGACATATTAAATACTTATCAAGTCATGGTGACCTTTTACATTATTTGAAATGTGCTCATCATCTCTTATTCTTAGTAGTCTACTTATCCCAGTCATGTCTGTTTTTCAACTACTCGCTCTCATTTATAAATGAAATTAAATGTTTTTGAAAGGAAAACTAATAGAACATCTTGGGAAACTGGCAGCTAGTATATGTGCTAACCACTATAGGTACACACAGAATACTTTTCCTTGAATCACAGCTCTAATTAGCCTCTAACTGGTTGAAGTTGGGTTGGATGTTGTCCGATGTTCATGATTTAGCATACTGGTAAACCTTGATCTTTATTTCAAAAGCGTATGTCTATTAATTATCAAAATTGGAGTCAGATGGTAGTAGAAGGTCATAGACAAACATTGCAACAGTTTGGTTGGAGAGCTCAGTCAAGGCTCAGGACTTTTGCTGTTAGATTCAGGTTTAGAATGCCAAACTAAGAGGTATTCTGCTACTTTCATGCCTATCAGAGCAGGCACTAAAGAATAAAGCCAAGGCAAGCAGCTTCCATGGCAACAAAATATTTGGGATAGTTACAGTACAGCAGCCTACCTTAAGCATCTGCATGTGTCCTAATGTGTGCATCATTTCACCTAGTGACTGAATGGACAAATGAACACCACCAAGGCAACTCCACACTAAACTGTAATTAGTTCCAAAGCATCACTAGCTTCAAACATGTCAGCAATCTATTCAAAGCACCTTTCCTCACTTTTACCTCACTCAAGACATTTGTAATAAAATGCTGTATACCATTCAATTTATCTTTCTCTAGTTATGGTAGTTCAGGGACTTTGCATGAGGTTAGAAAAGGCAAACCCTGTGATCATCTATACTTTCTCATTAGCAAAGAAAAACACCTCCTGCCAAAACTACTCCTGTGTGCGAAAAATGTGCTATGTCATTTCTCATTTGATGTAAGCCACTGTAATGTCAGTGCTAATTGGCCTGAGCTTGCAAGAACTTTCTATTTATACCACTCAGACTCCTATAAACCAAAGAGGTCCATTCATTTACCCATGAGGTAGAAAAAAACCTCGAGCAGCACAAAAGACTATTCTGCAAAAGGCCAGTGTAATGCCAAACTCCTCAGCCCTTGATTGAAGACAAACATATGCACTGTGTTGAGAGTTGCTGGCTGTGTGGAAATAAGAGAAAGTCTGAAACATCTGGATTCATTTTGCCACTCTGAAGCGGCCGACTGTGCTCAGGGCCTGTGGATTCGGCCTGGCCACCAGTAGCACATGTGCTTGGCTGCTTGTGGCTGTCTGCTAGCTGCAGACATGCAGTGTTAGTCCGTCTCCCCTTGGCTTCTTTATGTTTTAGCTGCAGCTTCTGCTCATATTTGGATTGCTTTTCTCTTTTAACTCCATATCTTCTATATCAGAGTTACCATGTCCAGTCATACTGTTATTGGCCTACGCCTCCAAATGTAATAATCTAAAAGAGATTAAATAAAAAAAGAAAAACAGGGAAGGTAGCTATGTCATGATAGCAGGCTCAGTCGACTGAATGTTAGATATAAATGAGTGCCATATTGTTTCATAATATGTCAGTCTATTACCAAAGAAAAAGAGAGTTGTTATGAAACCTTAGTAAGGAATGTATTAAGAAACATGACTGATATAAAACGGATGTAAAATCTTGTTAGGTTACATTTATGTACTTTATACCATTTAGGATGTAAAGTGCTACCAATTAGTTAGTGTAGAGGGTGGGGGAAATGTTAATAGACTGAGTTAAAGCTCCCCTTTCTGGCTTTTAGTTGATATAAATCAGATGGCTCTGTGGCATTTCTCATTGGCTGATGCTTAGGGTGGTGACAACTGTTGGGAGCTGTTAAGAGACATGCAGTTGTTTTCACTTGAAAACCTTGTTTCACTTCAGTGATGGGTGCTGAGACAGAAGAAAGCAGAGATGTGGTTTGTCTGTGAAAGAGTAAAGGTGTACAATGTACACAGACTACAGTAGAACAAAAGTATTAGTCATGCACTGTATTCAGGCTGCCATGCTGTATAAAATAGCCACTTTTTTCTGTCTATCTATCTATCTATCTATCTATCTATCTATCTATCTATCTATCTATATGTCTATCTATCTATCTATCTATCTATCTATCTATCTATCTATCTATCAATCTATATGTCTATTGCATTGCTAAAGTCTTAAATTTATAGAAAGTTGACTAGATGTATGAATTTAACCTTGAAAGGCACTTACATTTAACATAGCGTGCTGATGGGTGCTATCAGTTTTCATTGTGATTTTATCTGTCAACAGCTGTAGTGTGAGCACAAACAGACATATAGCTTCCACTTAATATGACTATAACAGCACGCTATTGCCCAGTGCTGATGGACAGATCTTGTTATGTATGGAGTTAAAGTATGAATACTGGTGCATTGCAAATAGACAAGACAACTCCTGAAAGTTAGCAGATACTGTATTTAAAAAGGTTATTATTTGTGCTGACTGGCAGTTGAACTTCTGTCTCTGATTGCTCTGAACATGATTATATTATTCATACCTGTGTGTTGCAAGTTAGGTTGGAGCAAAAATGTGGACCGTTTGGGAGCCCCAAGGACCGGGTTGAGGACCACTTCAGTTCTAGTTGTTTAAATCTGTCAGTCAGCAGAAGCCACATGTTGGTAGCACATGTAACAATGACCCCTGGTGGTTGAATATCTGCACTGTCTATTTATTTATTTATTTATTTATTTATTGACTCCTTAGTAGAGCGAAGTTGTGACAGCTTTAACATCAAATATAGAAGTTGGAAAGTTCATGAATGTATAGGAACTACTATTATTCAGAAGATCCTGTGTTGATTCTGCACAGCATCTTTTTTTTTTTTTTTTTTTTTTTTTTTTTAATAAACTTAATAAATTCATAAACTTTTTGGTGAAACTCAGTTGATGATCAGCTGTTAGTGTTTTTAGAATAAGGTTCCAGGTCAGGTTTAAGTTTAGATTTAGGTTTTGTTAGTGTCAATTTTAGGTGTTATTAATAGACTAATAGATATTTAGGTCAAAGTAAGATAACATGGTCAGCGTATAAAAAGTAAGTTCAGTGGACAGTCCAAATGGGAGTATTACTTGAATCTAAACCTGACTAGTGTTAGTTATACTAAAGTAATAAATGTCTATATGAAACAAGTCGAGGCAAGCCTAGTATTTCCAGACCACAATTGCAGCCTGTTGAGAAAGTTAGCTTAAATAGGTAGAAGATCGCTTAGTGGTCCGTCTTTAAGTCAGTCATTTAGTACTGCGTGATATACCAGTTCATCCAGGATACTGGTTGAGTTAATGAGTTTCAGGGAAAAAGAGTGGAAGGAAAAGGTGGTCTCTTAGAGTTACCTGTTAGCCACTAGCCTAGCATGGAGACTGTCATCCAGCTTCATTTGATAAACATATTCATAAAAACCTCCATACCATGGCATATATCAAAATCATCAGAATCTTAATTATACCATGATTTAACTTTTACCCCAATGCTGCTTTCAGTCATTGCTTTATTTACTGCTAAGTTGGCCACTGTTCTCATAGCAAGGTAATAATGATATTTCCAGTGCCCCAAATGATGCCGCCTGCAGTATAGTGGCCCTTGAAGCTCTCATGTACATGTTTCAACAAAGGGGGGATAGACAGTTAGGGATGTCTTGGCTGGCCCTCTTGGCAGTCTAGCAAGAAGTAAATCAGTGTGTATAGAGTATGTTATGACAGTTTGGAATGTTCATTGAAGTCATTCAGCTTCAGTGGTTTTAAAGTTACTGTTAAAACAATCTTTAACTTTAACATCCACCAGTCCAAACATGTTCAAAGCTCAGTTAAGAGGTAGTACGGGTGTGTTGGAGTATGTGCATACATTTGAAATAATATAGTCTCAGTCTATTTATATATATATATATATATAAGAGATTTTTTAGGGCCAAGAATGAGTGTACTATGTAGTGATACTTGCATAGTAATTTGTATCAATTTGAAGTTGTCATGTCAGTTTTTCTAATTACTTGGATAGTACACTAATTTCCTCTAATCCATAAATGTGCATAATTTATGTTTATTCCTCTTTTCCATCTTTCATCAACATGATGTACTCATTAATCTTCACCTCATGCCCACTATTATATTTTTCTTTTGCTCATTTTCTATTAATCCCATCTCTGTCTGTGTTCGTCTCATGCTTCATCTCTTCATGCAGCACTGGAGAGCAGAGGTAGGTACCATCTGCACACAGGCCCTGACAGGACGGGGCTCCACCCCTTTTTGATGTGCATGAGTTCCTCTCCACTCTGAGGTTCTCCACCTCAACTCTGAGCTTCTTATGCTGTCACTGTCAAAGTATGAGGAATGATGCTTTCACTTGGATCTACATTCAAACTGCTTACAGCATTTGTAAGCTATGAGTAGATGACCAAATGCACATCAGCATAAGAAATCCACGAGTCTTTCATTTTCTTGAATTCTTGTATTGGTGTGTCTGGTATTACTATGCATGATACTTAACCCCTTGAACTCTTGAGAGGCCTGAATTCAGGCCGAAACTTCGGTCCCTTCCTGTTAAAACTGCATAATTTATATACATACCTGTGTGTAGAAAGCCCAAAGATTCATAACTGAAGAGTATGTCTGGGGTTCAAGGGGTTAAATGATGAATGCCTTTAATGATTTCTGTAAGATTTCTGTTTCTGTTTCTTAAGAAAATATCTTTAAAGGCACAATTTGAAGTGAAGCACATAGAGTGCAGTTATGAATGAGGGAGTGAAAGGGGGAGGGGGGTGTTTCAGTATTTCATTACTGGCCTATGACTCTAATAAATCACTTGTCAAAGATGGCAGCTGGTATTTGGGCAGGTGTGTCTCTACTGAAGTCAAGGCCGCTTTACTGCCTCTAGGCATGCATTCCTGCTGATGCTCTCTTGCAGAGTTGAGTGAAGACTGCACTGTGAAGCCTATAACACACCAAAACCAACCACTGAAAATGTGATGGTTTTGTTCTTCAGAGAAGAGAGTAATATTTGGCCTTCTGAAAAAGTTCTCTACTCTCTCTTTCTGTTTTCAGGCACAGCGTCATGTGTCTGATCTGTACGAAGACCTACGAGATGGACATAACCTGATCTCTCTGCTGGAGGTGCTCTCTGGGGAGACGCTGGTGAGCCTCATTCAATGCTTTTGAGACTGTGAATAACCGTCCTGCAGCCAAACTCAGCTACAACTAACCTCACACCTCAGTCTCTGACCCCAACCCATTCCACTGAACCCAAAGTACTTAAGCAACATCCTTAAGCTAATAGAAACCAATTTTTATTGCCAAACACTATAGCCTTGTTCAAACTTGGTGCTTACATCTGTCTCTAAATATTCAATGTTAAGTGGATAGTGAGACATATAGCCAGTCACACCTGGCATTTCCACGACTCTTGAATGCATCTCAAGTGAACACTTGTGATGGGATTTTATGACAAGGGGAAGGGTGCTGCATACATTTAATACATCAGTATGTCATGCTAATTGTCCAAAAATGTGCAAAGGTTTGGGTTGCATGGATTGCTAACAAACAAGGGAGGAGACAAAAAAAGCTACAAAACTGCTTCCCTCTCTGTCATTGCTGTCTGGGACACATTGGGATGCTTTAGCATTCACAATACAAATGTTATGTAATATGCATCCCTGACAACCTCTGAAGGTCACAACACATCTCCAAGATGCATTAGACCTCAATCACACCTATACTTAGTGCCGTCCACCTATGATTAAATCATCAAAGACGTATATTCATGCCACATATGAATGGGGCCTATGGAGCTGTCACCAAGTAGTGTGTGCTCATTTTGTGTTTTCTTTTAAGTTTGGTTTCATTTCCAACTGCTCCTTGTTCTTGTTACTTTTACTGCTTTTAATATGCTCAACAAAATCCAAGAGCTGAGCTGATTTGATTGAAATCACACCCAAAACACTGGGTTTTCCATGCATACTTTATTTCTCTGCTAGCTTGATGCCATGCTATAGTACTGCTTTTCCTTCATAACACATTAACTTCACTCTTTGCCTTCTCTCTTTGAACTGTGTGGCACCTGTTTGATTCCTTATCTTCCTTCTCTGCCTCCCTTTCTATCTCCTTCTATCCCTCCCTCCCTATGTATGCTGACCTTTGACCTCTGCCCTGTGGGCTTTTGCCTCCTCTCTTTGCACTGCTCTTGCTGAGGCTAGTCCAGAGAGAGGGACGTTGTGAGGAACTTGCGGTTGGTGAGTGGGTTTGTCAATAAGGTGTTTTTTTTTCTTCATGCTTTGTTTTTTTTGTTTTTCCCATGTGACGACATAAGTCCACGAGTGGACTGTATTGCCCCTTTTGTGAAGATTTTTCATTGATATTTTTCATTTTTTAAGGTTAAGTTCAGCCAAATGTTTGGCCTTTTTAAGCACTGTTTTAAGTTGAATTTTGTGATTCTGTAAAGAAACACTGAGCAGGTTTTCAATAAACAATTATAAACCAGTCCGAAATATTTTGCTAGAGTTGGTGGCTTGTTTACTGCAGTATTTACTGTTCTATATACTTACAGTTTTTTGGTTGTAGTTCATCAGGTCCTGCTCTGTGCTATTTGCAGCTTCATGTAGATATTATATGAGTAACATTAGAAATGGCCTGAACATAGTTACAGAGCCTGCCTAGTTGCCACTAACTTGGTAATTAGCTCGACTACTGCATGAATTATTGATGCTCTTCCTCTTTGCATCTTCATCTAGCTGAACACTGAGCTCATGTTTTGGGTGTGTAACCAATGTGGCAGATGTATCAGGCAGTTGTCTCTTTTTTATTACATAACGGTGCCTAAATATCTGGGTATCACAAATTGATCTTTATTTACATCTTATTCTGTTATTCTGAAATGTCTGTCTTGATGCTTCTTTGTGCAGTCTTTAAGCACATCTGTTACACAGCTTGATATTTTTGAGACTGAGAGGAAATCAACATTCAGTCACGAATGCCTCCCAATTGGGGTTTACAATTTCTTGGTCTTTATATACATTGACTTTTCCTTGTTCCTCTCTTTCTTTATTTTTTACCCTCTTCCATCTTTACTTTTTCTTATCACCCAACTTTTTTTGACCTGTCTTCTCTCTCCCTCCAGCCTCGGGAAAAAGGACGCATGCGATTTCACAAACTTCAGAATGTACAGATAGCACTGGATTTTCTCAAACACCGGCAGGTAAGACAAACTCAACTCATGTAAGGTTCAATTACACAGGATCGTTGCCTTTTTAAAAAAAATACTGATAATGTTTATAGAATTACATTCAAATGAATTTTCATCACATATTTTGCCCATTTCTGCCCAGGTCAAGCTGGTGAACATTAGGAATGATGACATAGCAGATGGAAACCCCAAGCTTACATTGGGGCTCATTTGGACCATCATCCTACACTTCCAGGTGTCCTGCTCTGTCAGTGTTGAGTTCCATACCATTTACCTCCTCCGCTGCTGCTACCTCTCCAATCTGAGCCAATCAATACATAATCACTCTGTTTCTGGGTGACATAATGGTTAAATGACATCTAATCATTCACTCAACTGTAATTCTCATATTAATCTACTCTTTGTCTTCTAATGATGTTGGTCATGGGTCTGTCCACTGTGACTGAACTAAGGTCTAATCTTATGAAACTAGATGAAGCAGATGAAAAATCAAGTAATTTACTAATTTTAGGTATGTTGATACACTCTTAATGCTAAACTAGTGTTTTCAGATGAGTTTGGTTTGATAGCTCACGACATAAAATGCCGAAGTGGTTGACTCCAAAGTCCTGTATAAAAACATTCATCGGCCAACATGAAGGAATGGTGTCAGTCTTTATTTTTCTCCATTATAATTTAGCTTTAACTGTTTATGAGCTGCATATCATGTTGACCCATTGTGTTCTGCTGATGAATCTCCCATGTTAGCAAACTTTTCCATGGCAGAGTCCAGGGAAAGTCACATAATGCCTTTTAGAGGGTGGAGAAGTTAGGGTGGAGTGTTTGGACCAAGCAAGGTCTCAGGAGGAAGGCTGATAGGAAACGCGAGGGAATCCCTGATGATTATGACTCATTTGCTCTTTGTCCCATGTGGGCAGTAGACTTCAGACAGGAAATTAAATAATGCAAGATTTGTTTTCAGGCTGTGTCCTGGCCTTCAGTATGGTCTCATGACCCTTGTGTCAAGCCAACCCCACTATCTTTACTATTAGTTCTATATGAAGATGCACATCACAAATGCCCAGATAGTGTGCACAGCCATCAAATGCATTACAGGATAACATTTACCTTTGAGATGCCCTTGATTCTATCTTAGATATCATTAGGGCACTTGCATTGTTTCTTTAGTCTGGTTTGCGTGCTTAGTCCTTGGCCAAAATAAAATACGTGTAATTCCCAATTTCGAGATTTACGAGATTTCCCAATCTCCTAGTATTCCTTAACCTAAAAAAAGAGCTTACAAAAAAGTCCCCTTCCATTAGTAATTTGAGTTTTGTTGAGGTTCTCAGTTTCAGAGCCTGGAGGTCAGTGGTATTTCTTGGAACTTTTTGATAACTTTGTATTATGTTGACTTTGATGTGCAAGCATATACAATAAGAATGATTTGACATGCTTTAAAATCATCTCTTTTGGTCTTAATTCTCATAAAAGGTTTTTGCCCAAATTGCATGTGAGTTAAATCAACCTACATTTTTCCTGCCTGATAGATTTCAGACATCCAGGTGAATGGGCAGTCAGATGACATGTCAGCTAAGGAGAAGCTGCTGCTGTGGTCCCAGCGCATGGTGGAAGGCTACCAGGGTCTGCGCTGCGACAACTTCACTACCAACTGGAGGGATGGCAAGCTCTTCAATGCAGTTATCCACAAACATGAGTAAGTATTGACCTAGATTACTGAGAATGCTCAAGAACCCAGACTGAATATATATCTTGTATTAGTTATTGTTAATTATTGCATATTGACCTGCACTGTTTGTATCATGTCTGTTCTATGACTCCAACCAGTTTGGCAGTTTATAGGCAAGAAAAAAATTCTTACACATGCACTTTTTGAGACATGAAATGAGCCCATGTGTGCTCACACAGCATCACATGGCAGCTGAATGCACTTATTGCACACTGACAAAGCATTGTTGAGTATGTAAGCCTGCTAATGTTCACAGTTGTCCAGCACTGGATGGACAGGACAGAGGAGCTCATCTTTTTCCAATTTATGGATGGTCAGCCATTGTCAGGATTTAAAATGTAGTAACAGTGATAGGATTAAAATCAGGCTAGGAGCTCCATACAGTTTGTTTCGGACTGCGCTTGTAGTGATAGAGCTAAAGTATGATCTCACATAATTACTGTAAAGTTACTGACAAGTGTGCACTTCCTTTGAAATTTGACATGTGGAAAGTAGCTGAAATTAACTACAAATTCAAAGTAATGTAAACTATAATGATAGTAAGACATTTTGGCTCATTTTGTAGCTCACTCTTGATCAAACTTGTCTTCAGTCCCAGGGAGCATGATGCCTTGATCAAAAGCCAAATATTTTAAGTCATTGCCCTGAAGGCCGGAATGCCGTTGGATTATGATGTTACGATTGACAGTTTACATTGAAGTACACCAACTGGAGCAAAGCATTGCAGTAACCCAGTTTATCATTGTTGTTTTAAGTGTGTCCATGGTCAAATATCAGTTTAATTTAAAAAATAAATCTGTGAAGTCTGTATACTGCATGAGTAATTTTCTTACTTTGTGTTAAATTTATGTTAAATTGAACCTTAAAAGCAGTCGGACATGTATAAGATAGGAGAGGAGATAGTTGTAGTTGTTCAGCTGGCTGTTAGCTAACAGTATAAATGAAGTGCCTTTATTCTGGAGTACAGAAGAGGATAAAAGAGGGAGAGGCTGAATAGGAGTGAATGAAAGAAACTTGTTTAATGGAGAGCAGGGCAGAGAGAGTTAAAAAGAGAAATACTTTAAGGCGTGGTGAATGGGGCGTCATTTTGAAAGTAAAGACAGGCATCCCCGCAGGGCACCTTTCTGTGAGACATTAACATGTACCTGCAAAGCTTGGGTACGCCCTGCTGCCCTTCATGAGTTAGAGCGTAGTTTCATGTTTTTGTTGGACAGAAAAACTGCTGCAGCTGACAGAGCTGCCTTTTTGCAGAAAGGACAAGGAGGTTTTAACACGCCAGTCCATGGACACGATTCAGTGATTTTGATTGTCTAGTTTTGAAATTACAGTTAAAGGACTTTTTGGTAAACTAGATGAGACTTGGATGATATTTTACCTTTGCTGAAGGTGGTTGGAACTGAATGCATGTAGCAGAAAGAAAGTCAACAGCAGTGGCATTTAGGCGGCACCAAGATGATATGTTTCTTCATGCTGGGGAGCTTTGGAGCTTGAAACTCTGGACTGTACTCATGCTGATGAAGCTCTCAGAGGGAATTGCTGCATTAAATACAATAGCAATTGACAAGAAGCTTTGAGAAAAATAAGCAATCCACATGGTTTTTCTGCAACTTTGGAGCATAAATTCTCTTCTAACTTGAAGGCAAGATGCTCAGTCTAAAGAGGAGGCTGACGTTTAGGAAACGTCGGGTCAGCAACAGCAGCACCTCAGGCTCTGTGAGTGATGCTGAGGATCGTGTGGTCATGGTTTGTGAGGAGATCCCATCTGAAAGCTCTTTAGACTCAGGCAGGGGCTCCCAGAGCCCAGGGGCCTGCTCCAGCAGAGATTCCTATGCAGGTGAAGATGATACTGGGACAGGTTTGAGCCACCAAACTTTCCCCAACTCCCCCAAACTTTCACTCAGAATTGAAGATGGAAGCGTGGAGTCCATCTCTCCACCCAGCCCTGGAGACCACTATGCTGTGCGTTCCACCCTGCGCGTCAAAGAGTTATACCGGTCTGGCCACTGAAATCTCCTTATTTTTCTGTTCTGTGCAGGGTGATAAGCATGTGGTTGAGCTTTTCATTTCTTTTCATTGTGTTCTGAGGATCTGATTTAACTTAAAGGACACATCGCTTTTGTCTGAACAAAACCTTGTATCTTTGTTTTTGTCATTTTTCAGTTTTTGGCATAATTTTAAGATACTTGTTGTTTTTTAAAAATCAGGTTCCATTGACTAAAAGTAAATTAGGTTTTTTCCATCTTCTGTAAAGTTACCAAGTTTTCCTTCTTCTGTAAAGTTCTGTAGAGTTAATTATGTAGCAGAGTTGTGTCAGGATATTGAAAGGCATTTCAGTAATGGCCAGTGCCTCAGGAGTCAGATGTTAGTGAGGATTTATGGGCCAGGTGGTCCCTTTACCTACAGCTAGGAATGTTCTGCTGTCTCCAAACCAACACAGAAACCATAGCTGAATCCTTTTTATTATACTTTATTTTCTGTACAATTTTGAGTTTGAGTGGAGTGTCATCATTTTACTTTAAACCTTAATCCTGTGCAAGTAACCACTCTAAATGCAGTGTCTTCTTTCAATATAGAATGGTTTCATACATGAAAACATTTTCATGGTCTGAAGAAGCCTTGGCATACAAACAAATGTTCCTGGTTGTCAGTGATAATGCAAGTTACTGTGTACCATGATATATGACCAGTTGTTAACTCACATGCTCCTGATTGGCACGTTCTGTTTTCCTCCAGGCCCAGACTCATCAACATGTCAAAAGTCTACCGCCAGACCAACCTGGAGAACCTGGAGCAGGCTTTTACTGTGGCTGAGAAAGAGCTGGGCGTCACACGCCTGCTTGACCCAGAGGGTAGGTTTATACCTTACTGCTCATTTTTCAGGAAGGAGGATCTATTTCTGGAATGGGTTAATATTCAGTTTAATGGTGGCCTCATATACACATTGTTCATTTGTAGAGATCATTCTTTGAATAGAGTGGAGCTTGTTGTTTTGAGCACAGCTTATTAAGGGTTGGAATTTTATAATTTTGTGACTGTTTTTTTTTAAATGTCATGGTCATGGACATTTAATGTTTCTTTTTCTTCACCGGCCTTAAATCCGATCACAGAGATTTATTTACTGAGAAGAAATACATTATCTTTTGAAATAAAAGAAACATTTTGATTGGCTGGTATCTTTGCAGATGTTGACGTACCTCACCCTGATGAGAAGTCCATCATTACATATGTGTCCTCTCTCTATGATGCCATGCCTCGTGTGCCTGATGTTCATGATGGGGTCAGAGTCAATGTGAGTTTTGCCTCATTCTTTTGCAAACAGGAAAATGTTATGGCTGGTTCATTGGCCTTTCCTTTGTGTATTCATTTATATCTTAACAGCAAAAAGAAACAAATAGATAGTCTAATCTAGTAGATAGTGAACTCTAATACATGGAGCACTTTGTTAGTGTGGCTAAATCTTTCCTACAAGCCCATTCCATTCTCAAGCAATGCTTAAGAGTAACTCCATCAGTGTCCTGTTTTTCTGAAGATACCTTTTGCCATTAATGGACAGTTGCAAACCTTGTTATTGTTAGACAACTAATTTTGTTTTTATTTTTATTTAGTCCTGACTGAAACAAAGGAATGTTTTGTGTTGTGGTTAATAAGCTCATGTTTTTTGCTTTAAATTTGATAGATGTTTTCAGTCCACAACAAAACAGCTGCTTGTGGGATTTTGCCTCCAGGTTATACTATAGATAGAGACATCAGATAATAGTATCACATTTTCTTATGTACCAGCATAGAAAAACTTTTCAGTTGTCTTAGAAAACTTCAGCATGCCATTTGATAGACTATAGTCAGATTCCCTTAAATGCACTGTTCTCTCCTCCCTTTCTGTCTTTATGGTCAGACAGGGCCAGGGCTGTTGACACCTAATTGAGTGAATGTGGTATGTGAGTTAGTGAGTTAGCAAAAGGGCAGAAGGCTTTTCTGTCTGTTGTTGAGCTCTTGGCCGTGTGTGTGCAGGAGCTGGAACTGCGCTGGCAGGAGTACTACGAACTGGTCACAATTCTGCTGCAGTGGATCAGACACCATGTCATCATTTTTGAGGAGAGAAAGTTTCCCGCCAGCTACGAGGAGATCGAGGTGAGATCCATGGCAGCAAATCTTAAAGCTTCTCTCTTTACACTTAAGGACATTTGCTCATCAAATTGTCTTCTTTGTGTTGTATGTTGCCACTAGCAACCACATGCTTTCAAGAAAAGACATTCTTCGCTAGATTAGTATGTAGTAGTAGTTTTGTGCCTTTGTTTATAACAAGTTTGTGGTGGCGTGTGACGGACACAATAGGTGTACAAAGTCAGAATGGTCAGTGAGAATCTTCTCATCACTTGGCATGACTGTTGGTGAAAGCCATCATTGCTGTAAGTGAGTGAGTCATGTTATTCAATAGTACATCAAACAGTACAAGTTCACGCTCTTACAGATCATGCTCTAGTTACAGTTATTTTCAATTCTTTGGTGCTCTCAAATAAGGGTGTGTCAGCTCTATGGTAAGACAATCATTATGGCCTTGAGGCAGGTTTTTATTCTATCTAATCTGAAAAAGACTCTGTGCCACTCCCTACTAGATGAGTAATGGGGTAGTAACAAAAACCTGAGTCACCCAAAGAAATAATTGTACCCTCAAAAACTATATATTTTTACACAGTAGGTCTGGTCTCGATTTAAATGGCTTTTCTGTTGTCTTATTAATGAACTGTAGTAAAACATGTGAATAGCTATATATTTAATTTTTATTAATTTATCCAGTGCTGCATTATTTCTATTTTCTTCTGTTTTTATTGCATTAACACCTTGTTAAGAGTTCCAAATGCTGAAGTGTACCCATGACTGAAGATGTGATTATGTGAATGAGAAGCATAAGGCTTGAAACCTGGCAACAAGTCTTCTTTTTTGATGCAATTACTGCAGATAAGAGTTTAATTTGAGTCATAGTGCTGGTTTCAGGGCCTTCAGTGAGCAAGAGTTTTTATTTTTGCACCTCATTTACTAGTTTAATGATTCTTTTTTTTTTTATTCAGAAATTTTCCTAGAAATTGTCCATCGCATCCCAGTTTTTCACTTTTCTGGCAGCTCTTCAATAGTAAACTGTATACTAAAATAAATCCAGCACATTTGAAGATGAATGTTCTAATGTTTTGTTTTCAAATATTTTTAGATCCTGTGGCGCCAATTTTTGAGGTTCAAAGAGACTGAACTGCCAGCTAAGGAGGCAGACAAGGACCGTTCCAAACTAATCTACCAATCCTTTGAGGTTAGTGCCACATTTATTCATATTTAATGTGCAAAAATAATCATTTGTTGTTTCTGACATGGATTCATGCTGCTTGTGATGCGAAACCTTTTACAGATGTTTACTATGTCTGAACATTTATATGTCTGAACAGAGTGCAGTTCAAGCAGGTCAGGTCAAAGTCCCCCCTGGTTACCATCCCATTGACGTTGAGAAAGAATGGGGACGACTTCATGTGGCCATTCTTGAGAGAGAGAGGCTGCTTAGAATAGAGTTTGAGAGGTGAGTGATATTATGAAGTTTAAATGCCAGAACTGCTGATGTCATTTAAGACTGTTTAAGCTCTCAGCCTTCTTACTCAGTTGACAGTGATTTAGAGATGGGCTTATGTAAGAGCAATTACCTTGTGGTAAAGGTAGAGGGGAACAAACGACCATACCAGACAATGCCTCTCTCATAGATGAGACACACCAGTAAAACACTGTAGTTATTATTGGTTCTAATTTTTGGCCTCTTGATAAGCCTTTGTTTCAATTCACTGTTTCTGGACAGTTTCTGTGTTTATCCATTCTCTTACAGGTCTTAAATATTTTGTTCCAGTAGTCTCACTCCATTTGTATTGTCCTTAAAATCTACCGTGTAACACATTTAGTGATATGAGAAGTGTATTCTAGTGAATTGCTTTATGAGGAGCAAATATGTCTCATGTGAGAAACCTCAAAGCAAAACCTCACAGATGTGCTCCAAGTCCTTTAACCACATTACTGTCTGTGTTCATAAAAGAGAATAAAGCTGTTATTGCTTGCCCTTAACAGGTCAGCAACCTGTTGTTTTTCTCAATATTTAGAATATTTGATATGTTGTGAGCTTTTTTACTCCTGAACAAAGACATGCAGAGTACACAGATGGTTTATGTTATGCAATGAAATGTCCTGAAAATAGAAATATGAACATATCATGGGGAGATCGAATTAGTATAGACAGAGATCCATGTACCACATGTGGAGGGACTTGGCGTATTGCGTAGGGCTCGTCCCCTGTCACAAGACAGTGTTTTTGCTTCTAGTTGAGTGAGTAATGTAGCTCACTGGGAAGATCCTTTCATAGGACTGTGTTACAGAATGGCTGACCAAGCAGCAAAGACTTTGGGCTCAATATGAGCTGCAGTTTGGTGCAACTGAGTCCCATGACAAATCAGGACTATGGGAGAAGAGCGAATTTTTGTTCAGTGTTTTGGATGAAGACCTGAAAGCTTTTGGAATATCAGTCATGGCGTTTGTGACCGACCCATATGGGTTAGAGTACTTGCTTCGTCCAGGGAAGCTGTGAGTGTTCTTTGAAATTGAGTTGTGCCTGTGTTTATTGTTATCTGCCTGTTTTATATATGCTGGGGCTAATGTGAGTCTGATGCTTCTATAGTCTGTACCAATGTAGAATTTTCTATTCTGTTTTTGTTATGCAATGCATTTCCAAAGTCTGACAAGTACTTTAGCCTTCCTCACTGCGCTCAAAATGAAGATGTGTTGGTTTTTTTATAGACAGTTTTACTGTTTTTTCACTGTTTCTTCACAGTCAATTGCTTTGTTAGTTATTATGCCTTGAGACTGATCTGAGCCAGCAAATGAATGAATAATGAACTTATTTAATAACTGGGACATGTCTTATTGTGATCTAGGTTAGAGAGGCTCCAGCGGATCGTCACTAAAGTGCAGATGGAGTCCGGCGTTTGTGAGGAGCAGCTGAACCAGCTAGAAACACTTCTGCAGTCGGTGAGTGGTCCCAAAAGTGCACAAACTACACTACATGGCCCTGCCATCACCACCAGTATAGAGACTGCAGTCTTCCACTGCCAGAGCAGGCTTTAAGCATCTGAACTATTAGATCTCATGCGCTTCTGACTCACTCTGTCTACACATTCCACACCCATCGCTGATTTTAAAACTCTGGGAAAGGACTGGGAGCTTCAGAAAGTCAACTGAGTGTAATATAAGGTTAGGCAGCCTAACTGCCACTAAAAATTAAACAATGTCTTTATTAAAATCCACTTTGGTGTTTCTTCAATTTGATTTCTGCCCTGATGAAGACCAACTTGGCTATAATATTGCCGTCTAGATTTTTGCTGTTGACATGGCTTAGAAAATTGTGTTGTGTTTTGTGGTATGATCTGTGCCTACATTATTTTGAGATATTCCACACTGCTGCTTTGAATTTGCTCGTTTTAAATCTGTTTAAATACATTATTTAAAAATGTAGGTTGCCTCAATGGGAAAGTGAATTTAATTGACTTTTTCTTGTGTTTTTTTCTTGTTTTTTTTTTTTTTTTTTTTTTTTTTAGGACATTCGTCTCCTAAATGCAGGGAAGCCTGCTAAGCACACAGCTGAGCTGGGGAGAGATTTGGATAAGGCTGATGACATGATCCGTCTGCTCTTCCATGATGTGCAGGTTCTCAAAGATGGACGCCATCTACAGGCTGAGCAGATGTACCGCAGGTGTGTCATTAATTCCCATCTGATCTGCTGAAGGCATGCAGGGATATGCAGGGCAAACAGATATTCCTTGGTCTAGTACTACACAGGGATTAGAGATTTTGCAGCTCATATTAATATAACTATGCTTACAGGACAAGTTTTTATCTGACACATTTCTTTTTCATTGGGAGATGATACACACACATTATCGTTTTAAATTTGATCACAGATTGTCAGCAACAGCAGGCCACTACCCTGATATACACACATTGATATGCACTGATTACACACATACATCATTCTTATCTGAAATTCCTGTCAGCTAAACAATTTTTGAGCTTAGGTCAGGACATGTAAAATGAAGATGAAATGTGCAAATGTTTCAAGAAATACAAAACATCTTGTCTTCGTATTTTAAAGTGATTCCCAACCGTGGTTCTGCAATGCCCCCATGCCCTGCTCATTTTAATATTCGTCCCTGCTCCCAGCACACTTTATTTAAAGTAACAGCTAATTAACAAGTCCATCCTGAGTAGAAGCATGGAAACACAAAAATTTGCAGGACATGGGGTACCCCACGACCAGGGTCAGGACCCTGTGCCTTAGTTATATGTGGTGGCAGTAGTAAAATAAATAGTAAGAACATGTGGGAAGAAGCTTTAGAACCAGTATTACAAGTATAACATTAACTCATGCTGAAATAAGAAGTGGAAGTTAGAAAATAATATTTTTATGCATAGGGTTTATCGTCTGCATGAACGGCTGGTGAACCTGCGCAGTGAGTATAATCTGCGACTCAAGACAGCAGTGAAGCCAGTCCAGGTGACTATGGTTTCAGGCCAACAATCGGAGCAGCGAATGCGGCCTGAGTTGGATGAGGTGACTCTGCGCTATGCTCAGGACCTACTGGCTTGGGTAGAGGAGAACCAGCGCAGGATCGAAACAGCAGAGTGGGGCTCTGACCTGCCCACTGTGGAATCACAGCTTGGTAGCCACAGAGGCCTTCACCAGACAGTGGAGGACTTTAAGGCCAAGATTGAGCGGGCACGATCTGATGAGGTAAAAACATTTTTTACTTACTTAGACTGAGTTTTCAGTTAATGACTGATAGACTAATCAGCATTGGGTGAATGACAATTTTTGCAGCTGTAATATTTTTATTTCTTGTCTATTTTAGACTCAGCTGTCTCCTATCAGCAAGGCTACATACAGAGAATACCTGGCCAAACTGGATCTTCAGTATGCCAAGCTCTTGGTGAGCATTGTTTTGTCAATCAGTTATTGATATTGTTAACATACAGGCAGTGACAGTGATGTGACATGTTTGCTGTTCCCTGTGTTCAGAACTCATCCAAGTCGCGCCTGAGGCACCTTGATCAGCTTCACGCTTTTGTTACTGCTGCCACTAAAGAGCTGATGTGGCTCAATGACAAGGAGGAGGAGGAGGTCAACTTTGATTGGAGCGACCGCAACACCAACATGACTGCAAAGAAAGAGAACTACTCGGTAAGTCACCAATAATGGTCAACTTGACGTGTATTTTCTGTTGCTTTTTTGTCAAAAAGTCCTTTTGAAGGACAAAAAACTCAAAGTTTATGCTTATCACATAAACTTTGGAGTTTACTGACTTTGAGCTTGTCTCATAACATGTTGATTGTGTCTCAGGGACTTATGCGTGAGCTGGAGCTCAGAGAGAAGAAGATGAATGAGATCCAGGTCACTGGAGACAGACTTGTTAGGGAGGGCCACCCAGGCAAAAAGACAGTTGAGGTGAAAGATCTGCTCAGCTGTTTTTATATATATTTGTGTGCATATGTTTATGTGTATACTCTCCTCACACTGTTTTTGTTGCAGGCTTTCACTGCAGCCCTACAAACCCAGTGGAGCTGGATCCTTCAGCTTTGCTGCTGTATTGAGGCTCATCTCAAAGAGAACACTGCGTACTATCAGGTTGGCCAATCTATCCCACCCTATTTCATGTAGTACTATTTAAAGATGTAATAGTAGTAAGATATTGCGTCACAGTGGTTGTGCACATATCATCACTGCCACATGTCATCACAAACTTTGTGATTCTATAATGGTAACACTGAAGGAGAAGGAAGAAAATATTCTTAAACTGTAATGAAAGTCAACATTTTTTTTTCCAGTTTTTGACCATTCTTATTGGTATATTTATCATGAAATTTGAACTGGCATTTTCAAGTTATCCCCAAAAAATGACAAAAATTGAAATATGCTTATTCTGCCTTTAATTTGGTCCAAAATGAGTGGATTATACATTTTATTAAATGACATTACTCTTATTTGGCTCTGGTTTCCTCATACAGTCTAAAGATATGATGTCAGGCCAGCTGGAGATAATAAATTGCCCCTAGGTGTGAGTGTGTGGGTGTGTGTGAATAGGAAACATCTGTGTGTCTGTCCTGCAATAGATTGAAGATCTCTCCAAGGTGTTTCCTGCCTTTTGCCCAGTGAGCGCTGGGATAGGCTCCAGCACCAACTGTCAGTGTACAGTTGTGTATGTACAGTGGCCTTCAACCACTGGTCTAAGCATATTTTGTCCTGTTTTCGACTTAACCTTTCTTTCAAACCTCTGAACATTTCCTCTGACCATTTTCTCTGCAGTTCTTTGCTGATGTAAAAGAGGCAGAGGAAAAGATGAAGAAGATGCAAGACACAATGAAGAAGAAGTACACATGTGATCGCTCTACCACAGCCACCCGTCTGGAAGACCTGCTGCAGGACACTTTGGTTGGTGTCTTCTGCATTGAGCCTTCAGACAGTATTCCATTCTGTGTGCCTCCAGTAGTGTGTAGTCCAGTAGTACTGTGTCCAGTAGTGCACAGCTATGCTTACACTGAATCCTGTATTGCAGGATGAGAAGGAACAGCTGAACGAGTTCAAGACTCACTTGGCTGGCCTGAATAAGAGAGCCAAGAGCATCATCCAGCTGAAGCCTCGCAACCCCACTACCCCCATCAGAGGCAAACTGCCAATCCAGGCAGTGTGTGACTTCAAACAGATGGAGGTTAGCATATCCATTTGCATACAAATAACATCACATATATCAAATCAAATCACAATTATTGTCACATCACATTTACACTGGTGAAAAGTGAGTGATAATCTTAGATGTGTAGCCCCCCTTTATATATCTTGGTGTGGTGCAGTTTTCTCATTTATTGATTTATTTTTTCTAAATAGATCACAGTGCACAAGGGAGATGAATGTGCACTGCTTAACAACTCACAGCCCAGTAAGTGGAAGATCCTGAACCGCTCAGGCAATGAGGCCACTGTACCATCAGTTTGCTTCCTCGTGCCTCCAATCAATAAAGAAGCTGTAGAGAGCGTGTCTAAGTGCGTATTAGTTCTCTATATTACCTATTATTACCTTAATTAAAATTTTACTCATGTTACCAGTTCTTAATGTTTAATTTTGTATACACAATTAATATCTAATGTATTTGAATGGTAATTACCTTTGTTTGTCATAATGTATTCCTTTTCTCTGTACCCTTCAGTCTGGACGCTGGTCTTCAGCAGATGACAACTCTGTGGCAGATCCTGCACACTGATATGAAAAGCCTACTGTCCTGGCAGTACCTGATGAGGGACATCAATCTCATCCGTTCATGGAACATCACCATGGTTAGATATCCCACTGTTTATAATGTGCATTGTGCATTTTGTGCTTTAAACATTTAGTGCAAGGATGCTAAGTCTGTATATTACAACTTATTGGCTTACAAAAATACAACATCAAGGTATTTAAGGCATTCTGTGTATTTTACACCTTACTTTAAAATTTGAAAGCATGTTTGTGTGGTGGTGGGAATAAGAAATGGTATTTTTAGCAAAGAACAAGCAAACAGTTTAAATAGTTTATTGAATTACTCAATTTAATGTGGAGTCCTCATTGGTCTTGCTAACTGAATTCGTTTTTTACAAAAGTAATTTGGCTGTTTTCACTGTTGAGAGAATCCATGGCATAACTTCTCATTTAAGGCAAAAAACAAATTTATGTTTTAATTTAGATAATTTGATGCCTTGTGAGGAGGTAATATACAGACAATGTATATAACTAAGAATGAAAGCCATATACAATACACTAACTTTAGCCTTCACATGTTTGCTTCATGTGACTGTTTTGCAGCTGAAGACCATGAAGGTGGAAGAGTACAGACAGATTCTGAGAAATCTAGAGCTTCACTATCAGGACTTCCTGCGAGACTCTAAGAACTCCAAGCTCTTCAATCCAGATGACCGCATTCAGACTGAGAAAGACTACAAAATGACAACACAGCAGTACGAAAACCTGCTCCGAGCTATGGAGAAAGGTAAGCTCACCTACAGACCACCATCCCCATGAATCTGTTTGTCTTTTACAACCTTTTGACAAATTATATCATTATCTAAGGATAACAAAACCACATGTGACAAAAAGGGTGACTTTAGCTTGTACTTTGTGGTAACTGTGAAATTCACCTTACAGGACCAGTTGTCAGACCAAAGGGTGAGTCTCATGCTGCAGGTTGCTCTTGCAGGCAGTGATGAGAACACTTTATCATCAGCTCCAAAAAAGCAAAATGAGCTCTCATTAGTCTATTACATCCGCTTGCTGTTTGTTCCTGCGCTTAGCTAACTGTTCAGTGCAGTTGATTGAGCGCATGGTTTTTGTTACTTTTTGTGAAGTACATGTAAACACGGTATTTTTGTGCTTCTTACATGTTTTGCTATCAGTTTTGGCTGACAAAGTATACATTTCTCAACATACTGGCAGAGAGAAAGCATACATTATGAATGGGTTACAAATATAATGTCTTATGCTTAAAGGACAGATCAGTAGAATGGGAGTAAAGCCAGTGTTATATTCAGTACATGCTTTGGTTGAATGCTTATGGATTTTAGTGAATTGTCTGAGATGCACGCATGTTTGATGCTGCACATAGATTATGGTAAATCTCTCCTAATAGGGATGGTCTATTGTTTAGCTGTCATGCTATTCAGAGATCAGTCATAACCAGGCTGTTCTCATTACAGGTGAGCAGGATGAGTCCGTGTGTAAAACATACATCACACACCTCAGAGACCTGCGCTTGCAGATTGAAGACTGCGAGTCTCGCACTGTGGCCCGCATCCGGCAGCCTGTGGATAAAGACCCACTCAAAGATTGCCTTCAAAAGGCCACTGACCAAAAAGTAAGTCTAATCCTTTTAAATTCTGCTTTAACTCATATAATCGTAATTTTATCTTGGCAAGATATCTTCTCTGAAAGGCCAATTAATGTCTATGAATTTCAAGATTAATGACTTTTAAATCATTGTATCATTTTAATATCATCAGTGTTTGAATGCTTGTGGATCTTATCACAGTGGCTGAGATGCATACACACAATGTGAAATCGCCCCCAGAGGGCATATACGGATGTTTCGCTGTCATACTATATGCAAATAATTTGGAGGCAGTTGTTCACTTTCAATGCCACTCTTACAGAAAGTGCATGTTGAGCTGGAGGGAATCAAGAAGAACCTGGATAAGGTAGCTGTGAAGGCAGAAGAAGTGCTGGCTTCTCCTGAGCAGTCCAGCACTCCAGTCCTCCGCTCTGAGCTTGAAGTCACCCTGCAGAAGATGGGCCATACGTACAGCTTGTCCTCAGTATACTTGGAGAAGTAAGCATCAAGTTGATTCTAAGCCACAGCTTAGAATGTGTATTTCTAGCATGACCTTTTTCTTTATCCTTCACTCGATTACAGCTGTCAGAGCAGTAAATCAGATAATTTAAAGATACTCTCTTTTGTCCCAGACTTAAGACAATAGAAGTGGTGATCAGGAATACACAAGGGGCTGAGGACATTCTCAAGAAATATGAAGATCGCCTCCGTGAGGTTTACAAGGTCCCAACAGATACAAAGGAAGTAGAGACATACCGTACTGAGCTCAAGGTAAGCTAAAAAGCTGTCTTAAATCACAAATGACCAGTCTACATCTCCGATCCTCTCTGGACTTCTCCAGACATACAGATATACAGAGTTCATGCGCACGTTAGCAAGAAAGTCCACAGGTCTTTAATTCTGCTTCATTCATCTAGGCTGTAAAGGGATAATGTGGACTTTCTGAGAGGCTGCTTGACATGCAGTCTTTAGTAGACTTCACTCAAGAAGTTAGCCAAACTTTATATATATATATATATATATATATATATATATATATATATATATAATTGTGTCATTGTCCCTCCCTGCTGTCATGTGACTTGTTAGAGTTACAAGGTTCTAGGTATGAATGGGGAGCAGGGCTGTTAAATTTGGTGTTTGGGTACAATTCGCTCATACTGGCCACTGGATATTCAACATGGAACCTCGTGGCAAAGAACTCTCTGAGGATGTGAGAAATAGAATTGCTGCCCTCCACAAAGATGGCCTAGGCTATAAGAGGACACCCTGACACTGAGCTATAGCACGGTGGCCAAAGTTATACAGATGTTTTCCAGGACAGGCTCCACTCAGAACAGGCCTCGCAGAGTGCTGCTAACATTGCTGCTGAGGTTGAAGAAGAGGGAGGTCAGTTTGTCAGTGCTCAGACCATATGCCGCACTATGCATCAACTCGATCTGCATGGCCGTCGTCCCAAGAGGGAAGCCACTTTTGAAGTTGACACACAGGAAAGCCCGCAAACAGTTTGCTGAAGTCAAGCAGTCCAAGAACATGGATTCCTGGAACCATGTCCTGTGGTCTGAATATGCCAAGAAAAACTTGTTTGGCTCAGCATGTGTGGTGGCACCCTGGTGAGGAGTACCACGACAAATGTCTCTTGCCTACAGACAAGCATGGTGGTGTTAGCATCATGGTCTGGAGCTGCATGAGTGCTGCTGGCAGTTCATTGAGGGGAAACATGAATTCCGTGACATTCTGAAGCAGAGCATGATCCCCTCCCATTAGAAAGTCCGATCCCAAACACACCTCCAAGATGACAACCGCCTTGCTGAAGGTAAAGATGATGGACTGACCAAGTATGTGTCCAGATCTAAACTCAATTCAGCGCCTGTGGGGGAGCGCAAGGTGTCTGACATCCACTAGGTCAGTGATGTCATCATGGATGAGTGGAAGATGATTCCAGTAGCAACCTGTGCAGCTCTGGTGAATTCCATGGCCAAGAGGGTTAAGGCAGTGCTAGATAATACTGGTGGTCACACAAAATATTGACACTTTGGACATGTTCACTGTGAGGTATACTCCTTTGTGTTGCCAGCTATGTAGACATTAATGGCTGTGTGTTGGGTTATTTTCAGGACACTAAATCTGTACTGCTATACGGGCTGTACTCTGGCTACTTTAAGTTTAGATTGAGCAAGAATATTGAGGGCTAATTAGCTGGTATGATCTAGTTTAAAATACTGACATTTTATTTGATACTGTAAGATGTTTGCCATTTGTTGAAAATATGTCTAAAATGTGTCATAAAAACACAAACACAAGTCAGTTCTGATGCTTTCAGTCATACACATTCTAATTGTTCTTATACATTTTTTGTTCACTTTTATCCATGTTTTGTGCAGAAAATGCGTGGCGAGGCAGAGAAACAGCAGCCCGTTTTTGATGCCCTGGAGGGTGAGCTGGCTAAGGCTACTGTAGTGAGCGAGCGCATGGCACAGGTGCACCGGGAGAGAGATGCTGAGCTGGATCACTACAAGCAGCTACTGTCCAACCTGCAGGACCGCTGGCATGCTGTGTTTGCCCAGGTCGACCTGCGGCAGCGTGAGCTGGAACAGCTGGGCAAGCAACTGGGCTACTACCGTGAGAGCTATGACTGGCTAATCCACTGGATTGCAGATGCTAAACAGCGCCAGGAGAAGATCCAGGCTGTGCCCATTACTGACAGCAAGACAATGAAAGAACAACTGGCTAAGGAAAAGGTGCCATATAACATGAATTTGTTCTTTTATCAGTAATGCCAAAATCACAAAGTCTTTCAGTGAAGGCTGTTTCTTATGCTATAACTTCCTACTGAGATAGTGAATGCTAACATACTCTTCTTCACATGTAGAAACTTTTAGAGGAGATTGAGAAAAACAAGGAGAAAGTCGAGGAATGTCAGAAATATGCCAAAGCTTACATTGATACCATTAAGGTAAGTGCAACACACCATGTGTCTTTTGAGTGTTTTCTTTTAGAAATCACGTCCTGTTCCTCATTAAGTGTATTTACAAACTTTTTTTCTTTTGCAGGATTATGAACTGCAGCTGGTTGCTTACAAAGCACAAGTGGAACCTCTGACGTCTCCTTTGAAAAAGACCAAAATGGAATCTGCCTCTGATAACATCATTCAGGAGGTCTGTTAATAAAACTTCTGCCAGCGTTTTGCTTTTTTACATACACTAGTTTAGAGTGTTTTTTTTTTTTTAAAAACTTTTCCTTTAAAATGTACTGTTTTTTTATTTCAGCAAAAAAGCATATTAATATTGAAATGCTTTTTGTCTTCCCCGATAGTATGTGACTCTGAGAACTCGCTATAGTGAGTTGATGACATTGACCAGTCAGTACATCAAGTTCATCACAGACACGCAGAGCCGCCTAGAGGATGAGGAGGTGCGTGATATTTCAAGGGACCGAGCAACCAGACTAACACTAACCCCCGGCGAACTACTCACCAACAGAACTTCAATAATTTATATTAATGTATGGATGACTAGACAAAATTGGATTGGGATGTACCTTTGAAATTATATATATTATAATTATAAAATTATATTAATTATATATTATCAGGAAATATTAAAATACCTGTCCCTGATATCCTATTAGAGCAATAAAAAGTATTAATGTCTGTAGTAGGCATAACAATTAAAAAGTACTTTCATTAGGTTTTGAACCCATTAATCACAGATCTTGAGGCATTGTATAATAAAATATATCACCATTTAGCTTTTAGCAGTGATCAGTGATGGGAACTTAAACCATGGCTATTATCAAATCAATCCAAATCACATGCAATGTGTTGATGAAAATATATATATTTTCTTATAGAAATATCATTATGCGATTTAGAATTATATTTAGTGCTCAGTTCACCTCAGGAAAACAAGAGTTTTGAACCCTGATGTTAAACATCCCTTTAAAAGAACTCTTAGTTGTATCATCTTTACATATCATTTTAATGCAGTTTTAAGTTGCAGTTTTAAAGTAATGTGGTTGCGAACATAATTCATCTATTTGTCATGTCCCCAAATCAAATCCTGAAAACCATGTTGTTCAAGTCTGTACAATGGCTACTTTTCTTCTATCTTTTTCTTCCCTTGCACATCTCTCTCTCTCTCTCTCTCTCTCTCTCTCTCTCAGTATCAGTCAGTATGCTTTAGACTGATTTCCAAGTTTCTTAACTGTCACTGAATAACAGGTTTCCTTCTCCCGTTTCTTTCTAACCCTAACCTTTTGATTTCTTTGCTTCTCTTAACTGCTTGCCAGTGCTTTGTCATGATGATTGCTTGTCTTGTTTGGGCACTAAAGAGGTAAAAATTTCAGTCTGCTCACTCTGCTTATGTCCTCCATGTATCTGCTTTTCTAAAGCTTGGTTTTGCATTTTTTTGTGTGAATAGACATAAGGAATTATCTAAATCTCCCTGCTTAATTTAATGTCAAAATATTTACTTTTTGCTACCAGGGTAATTAATTGTAGTAAATTGTTACTAAATTGTAAAATGAATAGTCAGTTGCAGAAAAGAAACTTTACTCCTAATATGCTGCAAATTTAATTAGTACAGTTGTACGATTTATGTTGTATAAATTGTGTACATCATAAAATCATCTGGTGCAGTAATTATCTGAATTATTGCAGGATGAGAATTAGAGAATTCTCTCTTTTTTATTTTATTCCATTATTATATTTATTCTCACTGGCTTTGCTGCACGTCCAGCTTTGCTGCGTATCTTTAGTAATGAATTCTTGTAGGAAACAAATGTATGTATGATTTGGGTTATTCAGCAAAAGTGGAACATCTGGTAAAATGGGAGCGATAAGCTTGATGCTGCTTTGCTCTTTCAGTGTCCAGAACTAGTTAAATATAACTACAATGAATAATTCATACAAATATCCTTGTGGTAGAGCCTTTGTTTTCATTAGTCTATTATCATGTGAGTAAAAAAAAAAAAAAAAACAGTTTTGACAGTTTTTATGTTTATACATCATTTCACAACAACAGCCATCTTTTACATTGGGCAGAAATCTTTAGATTAGATTTATGACAGTTGGACCAACAGAAATGCTCTGGAAACACTCAGAATAAACCACCTTTACATTAACATACATTAAAAACATTTATGCCTTCCCCTGTTACAAAATTCTGTTTAATTACATGCTGGACCAATTTTGTAGACCATTGTAGGTAAAGTAGTATACAGTTTTCAAGTAAATTGGAACACATTTTAAAACCAATGTAGTCTGATTATGATCCATTATTATCACACTTAAGAGCACATTATGACCACTATGGAATGGAAAGTTGTCAATGTATGTATGTAAAGCCAGGATATTTTAACAAAATTTAAGTTAACTGATAACAGTCTAGGAAAAAGCAGACAGGACAGAGAGAGAAAAGGCAGAGTAAAGGAAGGTGAGCGTTAAATCATGAATATCAATGGAAAGAGGACATAATATAAGCAAAATGAAAGAGTACAAAGAGCATTTTTATACACAAATTCTCCCATAATACCTGAAACAATTAAGGAAAAAACAGTGCCTCACTATGTTCCAGAGTCAATAATATCCATGAAAACCTTGAATAAATACAGTTTCTACTCATTTATATTTATATTTAGGAGGTTTGTGCCATTTCCCAAAATATGAAACACATGAGTATAACAGCTGTTGTAAGGTCCCAGATGCATTCACCAAAAAGTCTCACTTTTGCTGATTTCACCTTACTTTTAATCTGCTTACTTTATCTGAGCACGTTTTCTACTCCTTAATACTATCTTTTCATTTCTATGTATATAGTTAGTTCTTTTGATCAAATATACCCAATGAGTTGTTCTTTGTCTTCCTCTGCTACGTAAACTTTACTTTGGTAGAGTTATTATTGGTGATGGAAAAAAAGCCCTTAATTCTCTGATGCCATTTATAGAGTATTTTATTATGTGTTAATCTCCATGTAAAAAATACATTTACAGCTACAGCTTATCCTCAAAACGACATGCTTTTCTTGCCATTGTATAAGCCCTTAAATAACTACCCTTAAAAGACAGTTGGAATGGAGCAAATGCCTTATTCGCATGATCTGGTCAAATTGTGAATTTTTGTGAAGAATTGTCTCTTGTCTCCATACATTAATTATAACTCATTGCCGTGATTGCATATTTTGCACTATTGTCAGAAAACTCACCTTAACATTTGTCATGTATGCATCTGTCTTTCTTTGAATAACCTTAACACTTAACATGTCGTGCTTGATCTGAATCATAATTTTCTTTACCATTTGCTTCCACTAATACAGAAAGCTGCTGAGAAACTTAAAGAGGAGGAGAGGAAAAAAATGGCTGAAATGCAAGCCGAGTTAGAGAAACAGAAGCAGCTAGCTGAAGCTCACGTAAAGGCCATTGCCAAAGCGGAGAAAGAGGCTCAGGAACTCAAACTCATGATGCAAGAAGAAGTTAGCAAAAGAGAGGTTGTTGCTGTAGATGCTGAAAACCAAAAGCAGAATATTCAGCAACAGTTACATGAGCTCAAAAACCTCTCAGAACAGCAAATCAAATCAAAGAGTCAACAGGTGGAGGAGGCTCTTCAGAGCCGAACCAAAATAGAGGAGGAAATCCGTATCATCAGACTCCAGCTGGAAACAACAGTAAAACAGAAATACACGGCAGAAGAAGAACTAAAACAGCTCAGAGACAAGGCTGCTGAGGCTGAGAGACTCCGTAAAACTGCTCAAGAAGAGGCAGAGAAGCTTCAGAAGCAGGTCAGTGAAGAGACTCAGAAGAAGCGCAAGGCAGAGGAGGAGCTGAAGTTTAAGTCTGAGGCAGAGAGAGAGGCTGCTAAGCAGAAGCAGAAAGCCTTAGAGGACCTTGAGCAACTTAAGATGCAGGTAGAAGAGGCAGAGCGACGCATGAAGCAGGCTGAGTTAGAGAAAGACCGACAGATCAGACTTGCCCAGGATGCAGCACAGAAAAGTGCTTCTGCTGAACTCCAGAGTAAGCGCATGTCCTTCGTTGAAAAGACATCAAAACTTGAGGAGTCGCTCAAAGAAAAGCATGGAACTGTCATCCAACTGCAAGAGGAAGCAGAACGCCTCAAAAAGCAGCAAGAGGAGGCAGACAGGGCAAGGGATGAGGCTGAGAAAGAGCTAGAAAAATGGAGACAGAAGGCCAATGAGGCACTTCGTCTGAGGCTCCAGGCTGAGGAAGAGGCCCACAAAAAGACTCTTGCACAGGAAGAAGCTGAGAAGCAGAAAGAAGAAGCTGAGCGTGAGACCAAGAAACGAGCCAAAGCTGAAGAGTCTGCCCTGAAGCAGAAGGAGATGGCAGAGCAAGAACTGGAGAGGCAGAGGAAAATGGCTGATGGTATAGCTCATCAGAAGCTCTCTGCTGAACAAGAGCTCATCCGTTTAAGGGCCGACTTTGACCATGCAGAGCAGCAAAGATCCTTGCTTGAAGATGAGCTTTACCGCTTGAAGAATGAAGTGACTGCTGCCGTGCAACAGCGCAAACAGCTTGAAGATGAACTTGCCAAAGTAAGAAGTGAAATGGACATACTTCTACAGCTTAAGGCCAAAGCTGAGAAGGACAGTATGTCTAACACTGAAAAGAGCAAACAGCTTCTTGAAGCTGAAGCTGCTAAAATGAGAGATCTTGCAGAGGAGGCAGCTAAGCTTCGTGCAATCTCTGAGGAGGCAAAAAGGCAGAGGCAGATAGCTGAAGAGGAAGCTGCCAGACAAAGAGCAGAAGCTGAAAGAATACTGAAAGAAAAACTTGCTGCAATCAATGAGGCTACTCGTCTAAAAACAGAGGCGGAGATAGCACTCAAAGAGAAAGAGGCAGAAAATGAGCGCCTTCGAAGACAGGCTGAGGATGAGGCTTACCAAAGAAAGGCCCTTGAAGAGCAGGCAAGCCAGCACAAGCAAGATATTGAGGAGAA
Source organism: Pygocentrus nattereri (assembly GCF_015220715.1). Lineage (NCBI taxonomy): Eukaryota > Metazoa > Chordata > Actinopteri > Characiformes > Serrasalmidae > Pygocentrus > Pygocentrus nattereri. The sequence continues at coordinate 26,371,593 of NC_051213.1, forward strand.
GATCAACCAGCTTAAGAAATCTTCTGAGGTGGAATTAGACAGACAGAAAACAATTGTAGATGAAACTCTCAAACAGAGAAGAATTGTTGAAGAGGAGATCCGTATCTTAAAACTTAACTTTGAGAAGGCATCTTCAGGCAAGCTTGATTTAGAGCTTGAATTAAATAAACTAAAGAATATTGCAGAGGAAACCCAGCAGAGTAAGTTGCGAGCTGAAGAGGAAGCAGAAAAACTCCGCAAGCTTGCCTTGGAGGAAGAGAACAAGAGGAGAGAAGCTGAGGAAAAGTTGAAAAAGATTGCTGCAGCAGAACAGGAAGCAGCTAGACAACGCCAGTCTGCCCAAGACGAGGTGGAGCGGCTTAAAAAGAAGGCAGAGGAAGCCAAAAAGCAAAAGGAAGATGCTGATAAGGAAGCCGAGAGACAAATCTTTGCTGCCGAAGAGGCTGCTCAGAGATGTAGTTCTGCTGAGCAGCAACTCCAGAGTGTCCTTGTGCAACACAAGGAAGATAGCCTTGTACAGGAAAAGCTAAAAGAGGAGTATGAGAAGGCTAAAAAGCTAGCTCAAGAAGCAGAGAAGGCCAAAGAAAAGGCCGAAAAAGAGGCTGCTCTTCTACGTCAGCAAGCAGAGGATGCAGAGCGTCAGAGGCAGGCCGCTGAAGTTGAAGCATCCCGTCAGGCCAAAGCACAGGAGGATGCTGAAAAACTGAGAAAGGACGCAGAGTTAGAAGCAGCCAAACGTGCTCAGGCAGAAACTGCCGCACTGAAACAGAAACAGCAAGCTGATGCAGAAATGGCTAAATACAAAACACTTGCAGAGCAAACCATTAAGCAGAAATCTCAGGTTGCACAAGAACTTACCAAGGTGAAGCTGCAGCTGGATGAAACTGACAAACAGAAATCCCTCCTAGATGAGGAACTTCATCGCCTTAAGGATGAGGTCACTGATGCTGTTAAACAGAAAGCCCAGGTGGAGGATGAACTTTTCAAAGTTAAGATTCAAATGGAAGAGCTTATAAAACTGAAGCTCAGAATAGAAGAGGAGAACCAACGTCTAATCAAAAAGGACAAAGATAACACTCAGAAATTCCTGGCGGAGGAGGCGGAGAACATGAAAAAGTTAGCTGAAGAAGCTGTTAAACTCAGTGTGGAGGCACAGGAGGCTGCACGTATGAGACAGATAGCAGAGTCTGACCTTGCTCAGCAAAGGGCACTTGCTGAAAAAATGCTCAAGGAAAAGATGCAAGCTATTCAGGAAGCATCCAAACTAAGAGCTGAAGCAGAGATGCTTCAAAGACAAAAAGACTTGGCACAAGAGCAGGCTCAGAAGTTGCTTGAAGACAAACAGCTGATGCAGCAGCGACTTGAAGAGGAGACAGAGGGCTTCCAGAAATCATTAGAAGCTGAGCGTAGGAGGCAGCTTGAGATCACGGCTGAAGCTGAGAGACTTAGGCTTCAGGTGTCTCAGCTCAGTGATGCCCATTCAAAAGCTGAGGAGGAAGCTAAGAAGTTCAGGAAGCAGGCAAATGACATTAGTACCCGTCTTCACGAGACAGAGCTTGCCACAAAGGAGAAAATGACAGTTGTTGAAAAACTGGAAGTGCAAAGATTAAGCAGTAACAAAGAAGCTGATGAGCTCCGTAAAGCAATTGCTGAACTTGAAAGAGAAAAGGCTAAATTGAAAAAAGAGGCTGAAGATTTGCAGAAAAAGTCTAAAGAGGTATTGTGTGAAATATGGAATACAATTGCAGCTTATTCTCTTTTTAACCACCTCTCTGAAAACTAACCTTGCATAAATTAGCAAATAAAAATGGATTGTACTGGCCTACTGTCATATTCTGTGACATACACACACTCACCACTATAAGAGGTGCACCTACATTGTATCTACACACAATGTCCATTTTGTCAGGTCCACTTACATGTACTTTTTAGTTCTACAGTTATAGTTGTAGTCCATCTGTTTCCCTTCAAATATAGTAAGCCCCCCTTTAACCTGTTCATCAATGCTCAGAACCACAACACAACCAGAACAGGACCACTTTTGGGCAGGTATAATGTGGGTGGTGGATTATTCTCAGTAATGCAGCCACACTGATGTGATGGTGGTCTGCAAGTGTGCTGGAGCTTTTAAACAACGCAGTGTCACTGCTGTCCTGTCAATAATCCACCAACCAAAAATATTCAGCCAATATCATCCTGTGGGCAGAATCTGACCTCAGATGAGGGACTAGAGGATGGCTAACTGTGCAGCAACAGATGAGCTGTCATCTTGAACTTCACTGAGAATGATCCTCCACCCATATAATGCCTGCTCAGTGGTACACCTTTGGGGATCCTAACATTAATGAACAGAGTATAGAGAGACAATTTATGCAGAGATACAGCTAGATAGACTACAGGCTGTAACTGTAGAACTACAGTGTGCTCCTAAGTGGTAAGCGGACGTAATAAAATGGACAATGAGGGTAGATAGGTACCTAATAAAGTGGCAAGTGAAGGTATATAATTAATTATTCTTTACTAACTAAGACATTATCTAAGATATGTTCTCTACTTTCATTAATTGTAGAATCACTATTTACTAATATATTTTGAGCAGTATACTTGTATCTTTTATTGAAGGAAGATGATTTTGTAATTTTGGCAAAATTTTGGTTTAACACATCTTTCTGTTCCTCTCATCCCTTTAGATGGTGAATGCTCAACAGGAGCAAATTAAACAGGAGAAAACAATTCTTCAGCAAACATTCATCTCAGAAAAAGAGATGCTGTTGAAGAAAGAAAAACAAATAGAGGATGAGAAAAAGAAGCTGGAAAGTCAGTTTGAAGAAGAAGTAAAAAAATCCAGAGCTCTAAAAGAGGAGCAAGAGCTTCAACAAAAGCAAATGGAAGAGGATAAGATGAAACTTAAGGCCTCTATGGATGCTGCTCTTAAGAAACAAAAAGCAGCAGAGGAAGAAATGATTAACAAACAGAAAGAGATGCAAGAACTTGAGAATAAAAAGCGTGAACAGGAGAAATTGCTTGCTGATGAAAACAAGAAACTGCGTGAAAAACTTCAACAGCTTGAAGTAATCCAACAGCAACAGATATCCCACACTCAGGAGATGGAGATTCAGACAAATGGCCAAAGTACTGAAGTGGACAGCAGAAATGGAGACTCTGCCTTATGTTTTGATGGCATTCGTGAGAAGGTTCCAGCCAGCAGACTCTTTGAAGTAGGCCTCTTAAGCAAAACTGATTATGATAAGTTAAACAAAGGCAATATCACAGTACATGAGCTCAGCCAGACAGAAAAGCTTAAAGAAATCCTTAAGGGCAAGAACAGTATTGGTGGCCTGCTTGTTGAACCAAACCAAAAAATGTCCATCTATCAAGCAATAAAAGCAAAGAAGATTGCTCCCGGTACTGGTTTAGTATTATTAGAAGCACAGGCAGCTTCTGGATATATAATTGACCCTGTTAAAAACAAAAAACTCTCTGTTAATGAGGCAGTGAAGGAGGGTCTCATTGGACCTGAACTTCATAACAAAATGCTCTCTGCTGAGAGAGCTGTTACTGGTTACAAGGATCCCTACACAGAGGCGAAGATTTCGCTTTTTGAAGCTATGAAGAAAGGTCTTATTGTGGAAGATCATGCCATCAGACTCCTTGAGGCTCAGATTGCTACTGGTGGAATTATTGATCCCATCAATAGTCACCGTGTACCAACTGAACTAGCCTATAAGCAGGGTCAGTTTGATGCAGAAATGAACAAAATACTTCAGGATCCCTCAGATGACACAAAAGGATTCTTTGATCCAAACACTCAAGAAAATCTCACATACTTGCAGTTAATGGACAGGTGTTTCACAGATCCAGAAACAGGATTAGTCCTCCTGCCTCTTACAGAGAAGGCTGCTCTTAACGCCAGAACATTTACAGATGAGGAAACCAGGGATATCTTCAATAAGACAACTGTGTCTGTGCCATTTGGACGATTCAAAGGAAAGACTGTTACTATCTGGGAGATAATTAATTCTGAGTACTTCACAGAGGACCAGAGAAAGGATCTTATTCGCCAGTACAAAACAGGCAAGATTACAGTAGAAAAGATCATCAAAATTATAGTCACTGTTGCCGAAGAAAAAGAGAAAAGGAATGAGCTTGAATTTGATGGTCTCAGAGCACATGTTCCTGCTGCAGAGCTACTCGATTCCAAGGTCATTGACAAAGACCTCTATAACAAGTTACACAAAGGAAATAAGACTGTCAAAGAGGTGTCTGAGATGGAGACGGTACACAAAGCTCTGAAGGGCTCAAACTGCATTGCAGGAGTTGTCATTGACTCAACTAAAGAGACAATGTCATTCTATCAGGCCATGAAAAAGGATGTGATGAGGCAAGGACCTGCTCTGTCGCTCTTAGAAGCTCAAGCTGCAACTGGATACATCATAGACCCTGTCAAAAAACAGACATTTACAGTAGATGAAGCTGTCAAAGCAGGTATTGTTGGACCTGAGCTACATGAAAAACTTTTGTCTGCAGAAAGAGCCGTCACGGGCTACAAGGATCCTTACACTGGGCAAACTGTGTCCTTGTTTGAGGCAATGAAAAAGGAACTGATCAACAAAGACCAAGGAATCAGATTCCTTGATGCACAGCTGGCAACAGGAGGCATCATAGACCCTGTGAAAAGCCACCGCATTCCACATGACATTGCTTGCAAGCGGGGTTACTTTGATGATGAAACAAATAAGATCTTGAGCAACCCAACAGATGACTTGAAGGGCTTCTATGACCCTAACACACAGGAATATGTCACATATCTGCAGCTTCAGAAGAGATGTGCCACTGATAAAAAGACTGGTCTTCAGCTTCTGCCCCTGTCTGAACAAGCAGTCAGTGCCAAAGAAGAACAGAAATTCAGTGAGGCACAGACCAAAGAAGCCATGACCCAGGCAACATTAGAGGTTCAAAGTGGACCATTTAAAGGGAGAAAAGTTACCATCTGGGAGATAATCAACTCTGATTATCTGACTGAGGAACAAAGGATGGATCTGATCAGACAGTATAGGTCCGGAAAAGTGACAGTTGAGAAGATTATAAAGATTATAATCACAATTGTAGATGACAAAGAGGCCAAGAAACAAGAGCATTCCAGTTTCAAAGGACTCAGGGCTCCTGTTCCAGCCAAGTCCTTGTTTGACTCCAGAATTATCGACAAAGCTACTTTTGATTTGCTTCAGCAAGGTAAGAAGAGTCCAAAAGAGGTCAGCAGAAACAACTCTGTTAACAAGTATCTGCAAGGCTCTGAAAGCATTGCTGGTATATACCTTGAACCTACAAGAGAGACAGTTAGCATTTATCAAGCAATGAAAAAGAAACTTTTGAGACAGAACACAGGAATTGCTCTCCTCGAAGCCCAAGCAGCTACAGGTTTCATTGTGGATCCTGTAAAGAATGAGTTTTTTACAGTTGATGATGCTGTTAAAGCAGGAGTTGTGGGACCAGAGCTTCATGAGAAACTTCTTACTGCTGAAAAAGCTGTTACTGGCTACAAAGACCCCTTCACAGGCAACAATATCTCTTTGTACCAAGCCATGCAAAAAGACCTTATACCCAAGGAGCATGCCATGCCTCTTTTGGAGGCACAGATTTCCACAGGTGGAATCATTGATCCAGTCAACAGTCATCGGATTCCCATTGATGTGGCATATCAGCGGGGATATTTCAGTAAGGAAACTGCCAACAGCATTGCTGAGACCTCAGACATAAACAAGACATTCTCTGACCCTGATACTGATGAGAATGTTTCATATAAACAGTTGAAAGACAAGTGTATGACAGACCCTGAGACAGGCTTGCACCTCATTCGACTCTCAAAACCACAGGCACCAACAGTGGTGGAAAAGACTTACCTATACACTGAAGAGCAAACCCAGAGTGATCTATCCAGTATGCAGATTGACCTCCCAATTGAGGGTCTTGCTCAAGGCTCAATGTCCCTTTGGGATGTCATGAACTCAAATCTGCTACCTGAAGACGAGAGGACAAAACTACTGGATGAATATCGTTCAGGCAAAATAACTAAAGAAAGAATGATCATTATAATCATTGAGATAATGGAGCAGAGAGAAATCATCAGAGGGGAGAACATCAAGTCATGCAACATTGTCAGACGCCGGGTCACTATTGAAGAACTCTATAATGCCCGTATAATTGACTTGGAGACCTACAACCTGCTGAAGCAAGAGAAGAAAACTATACGTGAGATCATGGAGTTACAGAGTGTTAAACAGTACTTGTTTGGCACTGGCAGTGTTGCTGGTGTGTTGTCTGATTCCAATTCAAAAATCAGTATTTATCAGGCAATGAAGAGAGGACTAATGAAGCCAGAAGATGCAATTGGCCTTTTGGAGGCACAGGCAGCCACTGGCTTCATCATTGATCCAATCAGGAATGAGATGCTCACAGTTGATGAAGCAGTTCGCAAGGGAGTGGTTGGGCCAGAAATTCATGATAAACTTCTGTCTGCAGAAAGAGCTGTCACTGGGTATAAGGATCCATATAGTGGCAAAATCATTTCCCTCTTCCAAGCAATGAGAAAGGATCTTGTGCCAGAGGACTATGCTTTAAGGCTGCTTGAGGCTCAAACAGCAACTGGAGGTGTCATAGATCCAGAATTCAACTTCCATCTTCCAGCAGATGTTGCTACGCAGCGTGGCTACATCAACAAAGAAACCTATCAGAAACTGTCTGAAGTTAATGGATATGTGGATCCCCTCACAGGAGAAACCCTCTCATATGCACAACTGCTCAAGAGGTGCAAAGTTGATAAAGATGGGCTGTATCTGCTATCTTTAGCAGAAAGAAAACCAATGTTCCAGGGCCTCAGAAAGCAAATCACAATGGAAGAGTTGATCCGTTCACAAATCATTGATGAAAAAACAGTCTCTGAGCTCAATGAAGGTCTGGTAACATTTGAGGAATTGAATGTTAGACTCAAGAAATATCTTGAGGGCACAAGCTGTATTGCTGGTGTATATGTAGAATCAACTAAAGACCGTCTTTCCATATACCAAGCCATGAAAAAGAACATGATCAGACCAGGAACTGCATTTGAACTGCTGGAAGCTCAAGCAGCCACAGGATACATCATTGATCCCATTAAGAACCTCAAGCTAACAGTGGGTGAAGCCGTGAAGATGGGAATTGTAGGTCCAGAGTTTAAAGACAAACTCATGTCTGCTGAACGGGCTGTCACTGGGTACAGAGATCCTTACACAGGCAAAACTATCTCTCTCTTCCAAGCTATGAAAAAGGGGCTAATCCTAAAAGATCATGGCATCCGTCTTCTTGAAGCTCAGATTGCTACTGGAGGAATCATTGATCCAGAGGAGAGCCACCGCTTGCCTGTGGAAGTAGCCTACAACCGTGGCCTCTTTGATGAAGAGATGAATGAGATCCTCTCTGACCCATCTGATGATACCAAGGGCTTTTTTGACCCCAACACAGAGGAGAATCTTACATATCTACAGCTAATGGAGAGATGCATTACTGATCCACAGACTAATCTTGTGCTTTTGCTCCTAAAGGAGAAAAAACGGGAGAGAAAGACATCCTCCAAGTCTTCCGTTCGCAAACGAAGAGTTGTCATTGTCGATCCTGAATCAGGCAAAGAAATGTCTGTGTATGAAGCTTATCGCAAAGGGCTCATTGATCACCAAACATACCTTGAACTTGCAGAGCAGGAATGTGAATGGGAAGAAATCACAATGACCTCATCTGATGGAGAAGAGAAATCCATAATCATTGACAGAAGGTCAGGTCGGCAATATGACATTGCTGATGCTCTGGCAAGAGGCCTTATTGATCAGTCTGCTCTTGACCAGTACCGCTCTGGAAACCTTGCCATCACAGAATTCGCTGACATGTTATCTGGAAATATGGGTGGCATTCGCTCCCGTTCATCTTCCTTTGGATCCACTTCCTCCTACCCAATGAGTCCCATACCATCTATCAAGACCCCTGCAACTGTATGGAATGATCCAACGGAGGAGACTGGTCCTGTGGCTGGAATTCTTGATACAGACACCCTTGAGAAGGTTTCAGTCACTGAAGCCATGCACAGGAATTTAGTTGACAACATCACTGGCCAGAGACTGTTGGAGGGACAGGCCTGCACTGGTGGAATCATAGACCCATCAACTGGGGAAAGGTTCTCTGTTGCTGATGCAACAAGTAAGGGTCTTCTTGATAAGATAATGGTTGACAGAATCAACCTAGCACAGAAAGCCTTCAATGGATTTGAGGATCCTAGAACCAAAGCTAAGATGTCTGCTGCTCAAGCACTTAAGAAAGGCTGGCTGTATTATGAAGCTGGTCAGCGTTTCCTGGAGGTACAATATCTGACCGGTGGACTTATTGAACCAGAGACTGAAGGAAGAATCTCTGTGGAGGAGGCTATCAAGAAAGGCATTATAGATGCCCGCACAGCCCAAAAGCTGAGGGATGTGAGTGCTTATTCTAAGTACCTTACATGCCCCAAAACCAAACTAAAGATCTCCTATAAGGATGCAATGGATAGAAGCATGGTTGAGGAGGGAACTGGGCTAAGACTGCTAGAAGCCTGTTCACAGTCTAGTAAAGGTCTTTACAGCCCCTACAATGTCAGTGGTGCTGGGTCTGCTGCTGGTTCAAGATCTGGGTCAAGGACAGGATCTAGATCAGGCTCAAGAAGAGGTAGCTTTGATGCCACTGGCTCTGGGTTCACCATGAACTTCTCGTCATCCTCATATACTTCCACCAGTTACGGTCGCAGATTTTAATTCTGGCCCCCTGTGGACTCAAAACACAAATTTTCGTATCCATCAATAATACAAGCCTGAAGAACCTTCAGTTGCATATAATTCAAAGGAAACTCTAGAAAAGGACTTATTTATTCTGTTTTGCATGCGTTTGCCATAGAAAACCGCATTCCAAAAATTACCACTGTGTTCTTGCTGGGCAGTGGTAACAAGGTCCCATCTTATGTAGTTTGGATGCTCAAAATACTATGCATTTTGTGCTTAGCCTTAAAAATTATTCATCCTTAAAGTGATTTCCTCTATTTTGATTAATTCAGATTATTTGCCTTAGGCATACTTTTTAACATTTTGTTTTTCAAAAACTGATTTTATTGGGCAGTTTAGGCTAATTGCTTTGATTATTTGAAATTTCTAAAATCATAAAGGGCATACTTTTATTAAATGCTACTTAATAGTCTGCATTTCTCCTTGTACTTTCAGATTTCTCTCATTTACTTTTGCTTTTCAAGTTAATACACAAGGAAATATGCCAAGGTAGATGAAAATGATGTTTAAAAATTATATGAATGTTTGTTGTATGCTTATGGATGGTTATCAGAACATTGTATTTAATGACCCGATGTTGGTCCTCATGAAATACAGGGGTGTTGTGCAAATAATTAATATTGCGGAATGTATAGAAACAAAAAAGACATTTAAATGTTAACACTGGAGCAGGAAAGCACACTTAAAGCAACACGATCTATGCCAATATGTTATCTCCCACTATCAAATCTGAACCATTGATAAGGAGGCATTCACCTCATTTATTTAAGTGCATATCTTCTGTAAGTTCTTTATAATACAACCATTTGAAAATCCTCACCATCCCTGCCCACTATGAAACATCTTCAAGCCTCTCAGTCATTTCACTCAAATGGTCCTGTTGTATTGTACCAAGAAGACTTCAGATGGCTGGCCATACCTCCTCTCACATCTGGACAAACCTGAAAGCCATAATGAACATTTATTAAGTGTAAGTTAAATTAGCAATGTTTTTAAACCAAATATTTGCCTTTTAATGCAATGACTTTTCTGCTTTCTTATTTATTCTCTGTAGAGTCATTATTTACATCTCTATGAATATTAATCCTATGAATATTTTTTCAATGTGTTTTACTGAAGTGTATTATTCCATTTTCTGTTCTGCAGAAGGACATGAACCACATATGTAAGAATCATTAATGACTGTACCTTCTCCTCATCTGTTTATATTTTCAAACAGAAGGTATCCATAACCAGATGTGGAATAATGGAGGACAGTGTTACCATACCTCTAGGCAGTAAAATAAATATCTGCCAACAGCCCTCACCTCCAGCTCTTCAGGTAGGCTATCAATAAATATTGCATATGTAGTTTATTATTACAAGTTTGTACACTTTTTTCATACTTCATTCTTACAATTTATTTTGGAAATTTTGTTTTTGTTGTCTTTTTTTGCTTTTGTTTGCCTCATAGTATTCTTTTTTACTTGTTTTTGTTTTTAGATCCACAGTGAGCCTTTTGCTCCTTTCTTCCTTTGTTCCCTGCTCATTTGCCCCGAGAAAGTAGAGGCTAGGGTTGCCCTGAGGTTTGCCTTGGATATCATGCCAGGAACTGACTGTTATGGACTGAACATATACTGGCTTTACCATCCAGATTTGGACTCTGTTCACCCACCAACTTATTTGGATTAAAAATTACCACTGGGACCCATATTGGAAGCTGAATATACTTACCGACAGATATTCTTACATTCAAGTTTTCATATTCAACTCACGTTTTACGTCCAATACCAATTTGTACCAGTCATGTGACACATTTGATATGCATTCCCCTTGTCTTAACTTGCTAAGTGTGCACTACTGAATTCTAAAATTGAGGTCAGCGACACTAATTAACATGAAAAACACTACATTCATATATGTATTCTTATTATGGGTTTATTTTGTAAATGTTTTTGCATCACATCTCTTTTACCATCCATGATCTACAATATTTTTCCTTGTGTTGCTTCTTCGACCAGTGTTGGTTTTTTTGTGCTTTCCAAAATCCACTCTTATGTTCTTTTTTCTTAAAAGTACTTGATTTGTGTAAGTCTTCATATTTTGGTTAGACTTTTTCCTATTTTTGGTATCATGTTCTGTAATATATTTGCTTTGCATGTTTTACTAACTTCATATCAAATGTTTTAAATTTATGAGATGAAGAGCTTTGAAATATTATGGAATAATAAATGTCATCAGCATGTTAATGTTTATGACTAAAAACAAATGTATGACATGCAAGCTGATTGGTGGCTGAGTGATATTACTGAAGAGATATTACAGAATGGTGTGAGAAAATGACTCTGCTTTTGAGAATAACACCATATTCTAATGTAAATAAATGTGTTATGGAAAGATAGTGTCTGTATGTATTTCATTTACATAGTTCTGTTTTTTCATCAAATTTATTCTTACATAACAAACAAATGTATGTGTATATATACACTCACAAAGCACTTTATTAGGAGCACTATATTAATACTGGGTAGGGCAACCCTTTGCCCTTAAAACAGCCTTAATTCATTTTGGCATGGACTTCACAAGATGTTGGACATTGCTTTGAGATTCTGGTCCCTTTTGACATGATTGCATCATCCATTTCCTGCTGATTTTCCAGGGGCACTTTCATGCTAAAAATGTCTCATTCCACCACACCCCCAATTTGTTCTATTCGATTCAAATCTGGTGGCTAGGAAGGCCACTGACATATGCCAAACTCATGGTCTTGTTCATTAAAATAGTTTGAGATGGCTTTGCTTCATGATATGGTGCATTATCATGCTTGCAGTAGCCGTTAGAAGATGGCTAAATTGTGGCCATGAAGGAATGCACACAGTAAAGCAATGATGAATTTGTTTTAATAGGGTCCAAAGTATGCCAGGAAAACATTCACCACACCATTACATAACCTTCACCAGCCTGGCCTGTTGACATAAGGCAGAGTGAGTCCATGCATTCTGACCATACCATTTGCATGCCTCAGCAGAAATCGAGATTCATCATATCAGGCTACATTTTTCCAGTGTTCAAATGTCCAGTTTTCACGTGCCTGTGCCCACTGCAGCCTCAGCTGTCTGTTCTTGACTGACAAAAATGGAACCCAGCATCATCTTCTGCTGTTGTAGTCCATCTGCCTCATAATGTGCTAATAATGTGCTCAGTCAGTGTATATACACCAATTTATGTATTTGATGTCCTTTCAGTGACTGGCTATTGTTATATTCCAGTTTCCACTATTTCATTTGCCAATGCATCTTTGCCTCAACCAGGTTAAAGGGAATGCAGCTCAGGTGGCTCTACATAGATCTGACAAGAAAACAGTGAGGAAGACCTAACAATCTCATAGTATATGCTAATTAAACAGGAATAGTAACACTTTATCAACAACAAAATACAAATAGCTTGTAAAATTAATTTAAAGCACTCATGAAATGTGATTCTCTACACAGGACTGGCCTGCAAAGCTTTTTCATTTGTGTTATATGAATCTTTGTACATTATTGGTCGTAGCACTAGAAACTTCCTTTAACTATACCTATGCTGTTTTTTGTATGTCTGTCCACTGAAGCCAGTAAGAGAGAGTCCAGAAGTAATTACAATCACAGATGGTCTCCCTTTTTCTGCTCATTCTGCTGACTACTTTGCTGACCTTCCTGCTGTAACCCTGCCCAATCCTCCACCTCCACCTGTCCTCCAAGATAGAAGTAATGCGGTAGGTTACTTAAAAGTGCAGTTCTCATCTGCAGTCTCTGGACACCACAAATCACCACATTTGTCCTAACGGATCTCAGCTCATAAGTCAATTATCAATAATTAATAATTGTCAATTATTTCACTAAATGAGTTTCATCAGGTGGGTTGGAGCAGGGAATAGTGGAAACTGCACAAGATAGGTGGTACACAGGACTGCCCTAAAAAGGCAGAAAGCATATGACATAGACCAGGAGATAGTTGTGTATGCTTTAAGTCAGCATGCAATCAAACTGACCTTTTCAACCTTGTAAGTTTATGTACCTGGTCAAATTAAACATGGTTCATCACATCTTTTACAAGTAAACAATCTTTATTTTCTTTTTTTACATATTTACTCACTTTAAAAAACATCTTCTGAGTTTTGATTACAGCACTGTTTAGCAGCAGGTGGGGAACAATAACATTAATAATAACAATAATAATAATAATGTTTCATATCATCAATAGTACCATGTTTTACAGTATTCCACCATACAGAAGAAAATGCATTGTTTTCCAATTCATATGGATTTTAAAACAAAATCCAAAGAAAATCATTAATGTAATGTAATCAAAATTCTGACATTACAGAAAAATTACATTATGTGTATGTATATATCATGAGTATATGTGTGTATATTTTTGTGTCTTGTTTTAGGATGGAGTCCCAGTGAGGGGTAAAAGGCAAGGGTAAGGCAAGCTTGCAAACAAATGAATGCTTTTCATCCCATAATTGAATAGATGTTTTTCTACTGTTCATACAACACTAGAAGAGCTCGGACAACCTAATTCTGTACACGTGATCTAACCCACACCCAGAAAGCTATGGTAATTTTTTAATGAAACTGAATTATTTGCAGGTCCAAAACATAGTATTTAATTAGCATTTTGAATTAGCTTTTTTACATATGTGTACACCAAAAGTATCTCATGTGTTAGTGTGTCTGCAGTTGTGCTTATAAGACTGAATGGTCAGCCATCAAGAGCATTTTTGAGGGCTCTCAGATGCTCATTGACTTGGCTTCTGCATCTTATTATTTTTATTCTATGATCACTGAACTGAAAGGAAGTTTCATTGCTTAACATAGGTTTGCCTTCTGACTCACATCCCTAGGATGGAGCCAGAGGAGTGGAGTCAGTGGCAGAGTGAGTTCCGAGGGCAGATTCGTGCACTGCGACACTGGCTGAAGAGCATGGAGATGAGGCTGCCTCCTCTGGATCCTGCAGTAAGTCATACCAGTCTGCACAACAAAAGCTGCATATTACATTTGTGTAATAACATCACACTGAAGATGGTTAATTACAAAAATACTAAGTAAATAATTCAATGTATTATATACATGCCTCCACAACTATTGGCACCTCTAGTAAAGATGAATAAACATATATACAAATAATATTTTTTTTATTGCCACCCCCCCAACAAAATTCTTAGAAACTAAATGTAACAAGCAAATTTTTGAAGTTATATAAATTAATAAAGTTACATAAATGCAAGCATCAAATTCCCTGCATCTAAACTAAAACCACATACTTCTATACTGCACATACTACATTACTGAATGGGCTTCTGTTGGTGGTGTACTATTTTTGACCTTCTATTCTGTATGGTAGTATGCAGTTTTGAACATTCTTCAACATGGGGCAAATAAGAGAACATGAAAGTCAAATAAGAGAAAATTGTGTTTACCTTCATACGTTAGTAAATGGTTCTAAAACACAGCTATTCGTCTGAAAATGCCCACATTTACATTGCCCTTCCTGTCATCTAACCACAAACGTAACTGTCTAGAGTTTGCACTGGGACTTTGACAGGAACCGTGTTCTATGGTCATATAAAATGATGACTAGAGTTTAGAATCATTGACCAACTGTGCTTGAACACAGAGGAATTAGACTTCCGCATGTAACCTATCCATGCAGTGACACTTGCACACTACTGAACGCACACACTAGGGGGCACTGAACACACTTGCCTGGAACAGTGGTGAGCCATATCCGCAATGCCTGCGGAGCAGTTGGGGGTAGGTGCCTCAAGGGCACTTTAGTCATGTCCTCTTAGCTCAGGGGATCAAATCAGCGAACGTCCGATCACAAGGCTTGTTCCCTAACCTCTGGCTCATGACTGCCCTACACTGACTTCACTGATCTAAACCCAACCATACAAGATGTTGTAGGAGAAGATTAAGTGCTATTGTATTGATAAAAAGAGGTTGTGCAAAGTATTGAATGCAGGGGTACCAAAAATTGTGGCACGTTTTTCTTAAAAAATACATCTTGATAAGAGATTTTTTGGTCTTGTCTCTATTGTGTTACACTGTCCCCGTTGTGCAGGGGTGTTTATCCCTATACTGACTGTGGTCTAGAAAGTGTGCTGTATGTGTGTTTGTATTGTGCACACGCGTATATGTGTGTGCAGTCTAGATATTACATATGTGTGTTTCAGAAAAATTAAGGACAAAAGTGTCCTGACTTTGTACATTTTCACATATATTGACAAATATCCACCAATTACTCCTCACTAATCCTGGGCATTATCTATAAATAATTAAAACAATGGGGACTGTTTGCTAAAAGATCACAATTTAGGTGGCCTGAGTAGCAAGTGCTTTTTTATATCTGTCCACTTTTGCATATAGGGTTTATATCTTACAATACATATATTATGTGAATTACTGTATGTGTGTGTGTGTGTGTGTGTGTGTGTGTGTGTGTGTGTGTGTGTGTGTGTGTGTGTGTGTGTGTGCGTGTGCGTGTGCATGTACGTAAAAAGAGAGGGAGAGAGTTCTTCAACAGCAGTAAACTCTGACATTACAACCTGGGGGGCCTGGCATCACAGAAGAAGAAAAAGAAAGAGAGAGAGAGAGAGAGAGAGAGAGAGAGAGAGAGAGAGAGAGAGAGAGAGAGAGAGGTGCATTTGCTCTGAGGAGAGAGAGATCCAGGCAGGCTCTTTTGTGCTATGAGTGGACAGGGAGCGGATGGGGAGAGTGGGGTGCAGTGCTGCATTGGAGGCCCTCTTCACACATGAGCAAGCACACAGAAAGCACATTAGACTCAGATTGGAGGATGAGAAAGGAGAGAAAACCAGGAGTCCTCTGATCCACCCACAACAGAGCTGGTCATAACACCTTTGTCATCTGTCTTATCTGTAATGGGTTAATGACTACATTTCAGCTGCGTTTCAGGGGGCTAGACCCTCCCACAATTATACTCTAACATTTTGAACAGCAGTTCTGTGTGATCTAGTTTGAATGTAACACTGTTAATAGTGACTATAACACTGTGTTATATTCACTATTAATGCTATTAATGCTAAGCAAAAGCTGCTTCTTATCACTGGCTTATCAAAAGTCATAATCACATTTTTTTAAATAGCTTCTACGTAGTTGAGCATTTTTTGATGTAATGAGTAAAAATGGTTAAAGCTCACTTAAAGGTACATTAGATACATTATCATCCTTTAAAGTTTTAAGAGTGTTTTGCCTACTCTTATGAAGTTACTATTTTGGAGATACTAGTAGAAGTAATTGAGTTTTCTTCAAACAAAACATGTTCCTGGATCAGTATTCCTTTTAATTCATTACTGTACTACTAATCATCACAGTAATTCACCTCCTTGGTTGGTCTGCAGGTATTTACTCATGACCATCATTCCCATGTTGATCTTTACAGATTTGCTGATACTGATTCAGGAACATCATTACCATATTCAATGTTAATCCATTACAACAAATGAACACAGAATCAACATGAAGATAATAGCCCTAAATAGCCCTAAAGAGTTCATCTATCAAGGATCAAAATGGTGATGATAGCCTGGGTAACAGTTGCTGTTGTATGTTTCTGCGGGGCTTTTTTAAAGGCTCTGCTAATGTTAGTTACAAAGTAATAGTGCTCCTTAGGACTAATGCGGTTAAACAGATTTATGCATGTGCCTCAGGGAGGTGCAGAAGGCACTCAGACTGCTTAAAATGAATGTTTTTCCCGTAAAAGTAAAGGAATATTAATTCAGTCTCATGTCTTAGTTTAAGAAAAGTCATATTCACCTAGGATATGACATTGTTTAAGCCTGCTAATGTACCCACTTCTATCCTGTTATCCTACAATAAATTTGTCTGTATGGTTATTTGTTTTTTATTGCATTGCACAGTTAGCCTGTTCATTCAACACCATCCGTCCATCCATCCATTTTCTAAGCCGCTTCTCCGTCAGGGTCGCGGGGGGATGCTGGAGCCTATCCCAGCAGTCTTCGGGCGGAAGGCAGGATACAACAGGATGTTCATTCAACACTTTATTTCAAATTCATTAAGTTCTTGAATCACTGAATCTTGAAACCTATTATTGACTTCATGCCTTGCTTATGAACCAACATCCTGCAGTAGTGCTTTTGTGATAGTAATACACTGAGCCTGGAGGTACACATTAGTTAGCAACCCCTGCACACACACCACACACACACACACACACACACACACACACACACACACCTTTCTATCTCAAGCACCTCAATACATGGAGAGAGGCACACACCTGTCTCAAGAACACCTGTCTCTCCATTTTCTAAAAATCTGTCTTTAAAAATCTTTTACGTTTGTTAGAGATAGTTAAAAGAGCGGGTTTAGCCCATTACATGTGATGTTATATTTGTGTTCCCTGTATTACTGTGATTGTTTGCAAAGACGTTTTCCTAAACTTCCTTTAGCTTTGTAATAATTTTAATGGCAGAGAGCATCTTTAATAGAGTTACTTATATGTTCTTATATAAGTTACTTATATGTATAATGCCTCTCTTTTCTTTGCTTAGTACAAGACTGCCACCGCTGCTTCTTTCTGATTGCCAGTGTAAGGGCCTCTTCCCTTTTGACTTCCCGCTGATGCTGAATAGTTGGATAAAGGCTGTGTGTCTTAAAGGTCTCTCTTTTCCCTGAGCTCTGCAAAGCAAAGTCTGCATGTCAAATAAGCTGAACACAACCTCCAAACAGGCCAGCAAAAGGGTTGAGTTCAAGTTTACTATTCTCTGTTCTCCATGCACTCTTTATGGCAATGAGCAAACACCAAACCTCCCCTTTGCTCCATAATGTGTTTGGGAAGGGACAGCAAACTTAAAGCTTGCAGAAGAGGAAGTTTCTAAGAATTTCTTGAGAAAAAAAAATGTAATACTTCAAACATTTTCATTTTAGGCTGTGGAAACAGAAATGGTCAGTTTTAGGTTTTATGTCTTTTACAACAAACACAAATAAAGCAGAGAGGTGGACCTGGACTGAGGAGAAGACAAAAGCGTTGTCCAGAAAAGGCTACAGTATTTCTAAATACATAGTGCTCAAACAGCTCTGTGCAGCATATGATCTCTCGCGTAACAGCTCTAATGAAAACAAGAATACAAGAGAAATAAAATAGACATAATTTCCTCATCAGTTGGTTATGGAGAAGTCAGGGATGCCGAAGGAACACAAGGTGTGACGTACATGAGATTACAGATGGAAACATGTCAAACACTATTTTTTATTGATAAACCAAAGCTTATCAAATGTGGTAACAGTTTTTAGCAGGAAATGACATCATTATGTAAAGCAATTGTATTGCTAAAAGTTAGTGTTATGGGAAACGTTGCAGCAAAAATTGCTATTTTTTTATGCATTTTTATTTCGTAGATTGCAATTTTCAGAGAAAGTCAATGTAAACATTATTGTTTAACTTATTGTTTAACTTATTGTTTAAAAATTATTGTTGGCTGTAAATTAAATTATGTTATTACAAGGGCAAAGCCCTGCTGTTGTATAATTTACAGTCATAATTAGTTTCTGAAGCCTAGCTCCATTGTGTACAGAGATCAACCTGCTCTGTTACCCAGTAGGACCTAATCAAACAACAATACACTTGCAGGAAACGTGTGCTGTTACATTATTTGCTTTTTAACAATTTCTGTCAATGTAAAATGTCAGATTACATTTTTCTGAAGAATCAGAGTCAGTTTAATTTGCCAAGTATATACACGAGGAATAAATTGTCTATATATCTAACCAGTACGTTTAAGAATATTCAAGAAAATATGATATAAACATAAGATGAAACATTCATATACAAAGTAGATGCCTATGGAAATACATAGATATAAGTAGAGTCTCTAGGGATGCATCCTAAACACCTGCCTCTCTGCACAGTCAGATGAATGTCAAAGTAAGACAGAAATGTTAGCTTTGATAATAAGCTTTCACGCCAAAGCTGCTGAATAGATGAATCAGAAGGTATTTGAAGTTGTTCATTCTTTTATTTCCCCCTCAGTGACTCAGCTTCCAGTATCCCAGACCCCGCAGCAGGGAAGCCCATCGTTCCCATCTGTGCACACACCCCTCACACACTCTCTCTTCTGGGAAGTGAGCTCTAAAGTGATAAATTACTGTGTTTGTCAGCTGGTCCTTTGGTTTTGACCCCCTTTCTCAAGAGCGATCCTTTTCTACATATTCATTTATCACTTTGCAAAAGCCTCATGTGAGACTCATGGAAAGAGCATGTCTGCTCAAGTGCTAATTATTGTGTATTGGAGGACCCACTGAGGTCTTATTGAATTTAAACGCAGGAGAGACAGTGAAATGGTGGGGGAGGGGAGCACACCAGTAGGGTTAATCCACTTTGCTGCTCTCAGGTCTTCAGACACATGGGGGTTTTGATCAAATTTGGCCTCATCTGTAACCCATTTGGCATCTCACTGATTCACCCCTACATTACGCTTTGCGAACATACAGAGTCCATTCGTTTCAACATTGAACAAGGAATAGTGAACAAGATGGAGAACTACATGCCATCCCCTTAGTCCAGCACCTGATGGGTGGGACATACACAATACTGTGCAAAAGTCAGAGACTACCATTTGTTTATTTAATTTTCAGTCAAAATTAGCAGAATGAAAAAAGCCAAAAACATATATTTAGCACAAAATTACAAAGAAGCCTCAATATCTATTCACATAGCCTGAAAACCATTCAGTGATGTTGAGGTCTGGACTGGAGTGGTCAGTCTATTGTTCTGAGAACACCAAGAGTTTCCTTTTCTCAGTAACGGCTTCTTGACAGCTACACGTTCTTTCAGACCCATAGTGCTGAGTTCTTCTTCTTACAGCAGAAGATTGAACAGGAACACATTTGTCTGATAGTGACTGTTTTGTTGATCTAACAGATCTTGGTTGTTAGGAGTCCCATTTTATCTATATCTTGTAATCGTTTTTTGAAGTTTTAGAAACTCTCAACACTGTTTCAAAACATACCATATTTGCTTTGATTTTCGCCGAGCTTATGCAAATAGGTTATCATATATCTAATCACATTAGAAATATGCTAAAAATGAATACCTTGTACTGTAAATTAAATACATTAGAGTGGTCTTGGGCTTTTGTACCGTGAATGACCACTATGTCCACTCAAACAACTCACTGATATCATGGCTCTGTGCCATGTTATGAAACTGTGCCAAAGCATTTGCTTTCGTAATCCCGTTCTGTCATTCATGCTTCAGGGATCAGGTTGGATGCATTGATGAGTGGTAAAAGCCACAGCCTGAGACAGTTAACAGAGAAAGACTTTGTCAGAGGGAACAATTCAATTAGCTCACTGAAGAGACGGCTGTGTTAGGAGCAAGGATCAGGTGTCTCACAGACTGGAGCTTTTGGCAGGCGCAGAGTTTTAACCACTGCCAAACCCCTGACACAGAGGAGACTCACAAACACCTAGCAGCTAGCTAAAACACTGCATTAAGTTATACTGAGCTCCAAATTTACTTGATAAGGTGTTTTGCTCGTGAGATTGAACAAACATTCTAGCCTGTGCAGGCAACTGATAAGTCTGAAAATCACAATGTATAAAATAAATAAGACTGTATTTTTTGCTACTGTGTAACATTAAAACAAATAAGGCACAGCAAACAGTGTATCAGATTGTTTACTGTCCACAGTGTGTTCATTATGGTTCCTTTGTTGTCATAACAGAAATGACAGTGGTGATCAGAGGTATCCTGCGTGGAGGAATACATAAAACAACTGCCTGTGGATTTCTAATGTGTTTTGAGTTGGCAGTATATTTTACACACGTGGACAAAATTGTTGGTACCCCTCGATTAATGAAAGAAAAACCCACAATAGTAACAAAAATAGCTTTAATTTGACAAAAGTAATAATAAAATAAAAATTCTATGAAAATGAACAAATGAAAGTCAGATATTGCTTTTCAAACATGCTTCAACAGAATTATTAAAAAAAATAAACTCATGAAATAGGCCTGGACAGAAATGATGGTACCCCTGAAAAATGTGACCAAACGGACACGTTAAATCAAGGTGTGTTCACTAATTAGCATCACAGGTGTCTACAATCTTGTAATCACTCAGTGGGCCTATATATAGGGCTACAGGTAGTCACTGTACTGTTTGGTGACAAGGTGTGTACCACACTCAATATGGACCAGAGGAAGCAAAGGAAAGAGTTGTCTCAGGACATTAGAAAGAAAATTATAGACAAGCATGTTAAAGGTAAAGGTTATAAGACCATCTCCAAGCAGCTTGATGTTCATGTGACTACAGTTGCATATATTATTCAGAAATTTAAGATCCATGGGACTGTAGCCAACCTCCCTGGAGGTGGACGCAGGAGGAAAATTGATAACAAATCAAAAAGACGGATAATACGAATGGTAACAAAAGAGCCAAGAACAACTTCTAAAGAGATTAAAGGTGAACTTCAAGCTCAAGGAACATCAGTGTCAGATCATACCATCCGTCGATGTTTGAGCCAAAGTGGACTTAATGGGAGACGACCAAGGAGGACACCATTGTTGAAAACAAAACATAAAAAAGCCAGACTGGAATTTGCCAAACTACATGTTGACAAGCCACAAAGCTGCTGGGAGAATGTCCTATGGACAGATGAGACAAAAATGGAACTTTTTGGCAAGGCACATCAGCTCTATGTTCATAGACGGGAAAATGAAGCATTTCAAGAAAAGAACACTGTCCCTACTGTGAAACATGGAGGAGGCTCTGTTATGTTCTGGGGCTGCTTTGCTGCATCTGGCACAGGGTGTCTTGAATCTGTGCAGGGTACAATGA
Source organism: Pygocentrus nattereri (assembly GCF_015220715.1). Lineage (NCBI taxonomy): Eukaryota > Metazoa > Chordata > Actinopteri > Characiformes > Serrasalmidae > Pygocentrus > Pygocentrus nattereri. Next base: position 26,393,273 of record NC_051213.1, read on the forward strand.
AATCTCAAGACTATCAAGGAATTCTAGAGAGAAATGTGCTGCCTAGTGTCAGAAAGCTTGGTCTCAGTCGCAGGTCATGGGTCTTGCAACAGGATAATGACCCAAAACACACATCTAAAAACACCCAAGAAGACTAAGAGGAAAACACTGGACTATTCTGAAGTGGCCTTCTATGAGCCCTGACCTAAATCCTATTGAGCATCTTTGGAAGGAGCTGAAACATGCCGTCTGGAAAAGGCACCCTTCAAACCTGAGACAACTGGAGCAGTTTGCTCATGAGGAGTGGGCCAAAATACCTGCTGAGAGGTGCAGAAGTCTCACTGACAGATACAGGAATCGTTTGATTGCAGTGATTGCCTCAAAAGGTTGTGCAACAAATTTTAAAATATTAAATTAAGGTTACCATCATTTCTGTCCAGGCCTATTTCATGAGTTTATTTTTTTAAATAATTCTGTTGAAGCATGTTTGAAAAGCAATATCTGACTTTCATTTGTTCATTTTCATAGAATTTTTATTTATTATTACTTTTGTCAAATTAAAGTTATTCTTGTTACTATTGTGGGTTTTTCTTTCATTAATCGAGGGGTACCAACAATTTTGTCCACGTGTGTATATACTGTCCTTTTGCACTATAGTCACCTGACTTACTTTTATCTGGAACATTACATGGAATTATGGAACAACTGAAATTCAGGAGGAGGACCGTGCCTGGAACACCGCTTCCTTTCAATCTAGCACACTATGTATTCCCATCCCTATCTTTTGTTTCCCATGACAAAGTTTTCAGAATCCCCACCGCCACCCGATCTCCTCCCTGTTCCTCAGTCCTAAATCAGTCCTATCACAGGTAAAAAAGGGGGTGGGGTCCAGCCTTCTAGCTCCAGGCAGAAGTCATCCAGAATTCCAGCCCTAGTTCTCAGAGTTCAGTCAATTTTCCCTCATACTACCACCATAAGTTAAAGGCACAGCCCAAACAAGCAAAATGAAAGTTAGTAGAAACCTTGAAAGCAAAAACATACAATGTGTTGGATGCTCTGTTTCTGCATTTCAGCCCAGTGAAGTTAAATAACTTGACCTTATAAGGTCTCACTGTTGATTTCACTTTCCCAGGACCGTCCAGACAACAGGCATTGTTTCTCTTCTTTTTCTTCACCACTTCCTTTTGTCCATTTTATATCCTGCACAGTCTCAGTTGGGGGGATGGGTTGAGGTGAATAATTTAAGTGCTTAGTGTAGTGGTTGCATGATCCCCTCTTGCACAGCTCCCTTTGGAATTAGAGTGACAGACTGATGTGAAGTGGACATGCATGCCCTGTCTCTATTCTGATAGCTTTCATCCCATTCCGTCATCTCTCCTATTGCATATTCCTTCTTTTTCTCTGTTCTCTGCCTCCTGTCAAAGAAGTGGTCCACTCACTTGAAATGAGTGCCATGCACCCCATTGCCTTGCCCTACTGCTGAGCCCCCAAAGGTTGCAGCAGACCTTGAGGACATTTTCAAAAGCTCTGTCTCATACTCTCTCAAAAAGTCCTTCACTCCAGTATTCTCTGTGCTCTGTGATGCAAAGTGATTATTCCTCATACAGCTCTCTCTCACACAGGGTCACACCCGACCCTTTGCATTGTAAGGATAAAGCCAGCAAATGCAGTAGGGAACAGTGAATTCACACCTATTGAGGAAACCCTTCTGTGTTTGAAGCATGATGTTGGCAGATTCTGACAGTTTCAGAGATTCATGAGGTCAACAAAAAATCTAAGGTTGATTAACACAAAGTGCTCAGCTGATGCTTCGGCACAAATTGAATAGGCTGAAATTAGAAGGACAATTAACTGCAAGCCCCAGCTGCCTGTGAAGAGTTAAAGATAATTGGTAGAGTGCAGGTGCGATGTGGATGAGAGTGTGTATGAGAAAGACAATGAGTGTGTTTGCACCACACCTGTGCTCCTGCCCTCCAGGGTGACATTGCACCTGCTAATACACCTGGCCACTCCCGTTGCTCTCTGTATCTCTCACTCTCTCTCTCTCTCTCTCTCTCTCTCTCTCTCTCTTTCTTTCTCTCTCTCTCTCTCTCTCTCCCCATAGGGTAAAGGCTTATTTGAGATCTGACACCTCGCTTAACTAGTGATAATAGTCTCTCCTCCCAAAGGGCCCAAGGGGAAGACAAAGAGCTTATTTAAAGAACCATATATTTTTCCTGATTCAGTACATTATTGTGGACCCATAATACTTTACTGAGGGGCAGTTTTTGTAAAGCTACGTGATACTTTCATAAGCCTTTACCTGATATAAACCCTCCTAAACTTTTATAAAGGCTTATACCAATAAATGTCAGTTGTCACAAAGGACACTTTTGATGGTTTTTATGTCAATTTAATGTATACAAACACTATATATCAATGTATACATCTCAATGCATACAAAAATATAGGTCATTTGCCATGAAATTGGTACCTGTGGAGCTATATTCATTTTTTATTTATTTTTCCTGCACTCTGTTGGAATACTGAATGGAAACTATACACTGAAGGCCTTCTTCTTTATAATGATGGATCTTATTTCTGATTTCTCTTCAGCCTTTTGTTTGTTGTTTGGCAAGTTGCAGACTGGAAGTGAGTCGAAAAAAAGTAATCAGAGATATTTTACAGTAATTAGACCTCTTTGTAGCCGTGGTGGAGGATAGTGCACAGGCTTTGAATAAAGATGGGGGTTGTGTGGAGGGCTGGATGGGTGGGGGTCCCTCCTTTTGTAGCCTGCCCTGCTCGGCCCTGCACTTGCTGCAGGAGGGAAGGAGACCGAATGAGAGCAGGCAAGAGTGGGGCTGGAGGCAGCTGTCACTTAACATGTGAATGTTTAGGGGGGCAGCCTGGGATCTTTATAGAAACCCCCCCAACCCTCTTTTTCTCCCCACAAGCGGCATGGAGTTTCAGAGCCAAAAGAGGATCTGGGGGAGGGGCTAGCAAAGGGAGGGAAAGAAGGAGAGAGGGAGGTGAGGGAGTGTTGCGCTGTCCAAATGTCTGGCACAAGAGATACACAAGAGCCAGACAGTTCACACAAGAGGCATACGAACCAAACTGGACTATACAAGAATCTCTGAAGGGGAACTTTACTACAGCTCTAACCTGGAGGCAGTGGAACTAACTGGAACTATTGGGCTCTAGTAGCGGCACATCCCATCAGTTGCCTCAACAAGAAAGGAATTTCTCTGTCGGAGAGGGTGCAACAAAGAGGAGAGGGAGAGAGTGCTGCCAATGGGAGGGGGCGGCTGGAAGCAGAGAGGGACATTGTTTGCCTGTGACTGTGGGCAACGGAAAAGCATGGGTTATCTCGCCTAATGTGTGTGTGTGTGTGTTTAAGAGTGTAATTGTGAGTGAGGGAGTGTACACAAGTGCAGTGTATATGTCCATAAATGTATTGGTCCACCTGCTGAGAAAGGAGGCCTGCCAAAGGATGCTGAAAGCTAACAAGATTTTTCTTCCCTGGTTTGAATGATGACAGGGGAGCCAGTGGAATTGTTTTGTTAGTTTACCCTCCTCTGTGCTCAGGGGTAAGTATGAACTACTGTGTCCTCAACGGTCAAAAACCGCCAAATCTTTCAGCCCGGGGTGGGCTCTTTCAAACTTTCCACAATAGGCTGCCTCAGCAGGGAAAGGTGCAGTGTGGCTGTGATGCTATGTGGACCACTCTCATTTTGACCGAAGGGGATTTGGCATGAATTCGTTATGAGCAGGAACAGCTTGGAGGAATTTGGTTCTCATTAGTTCTCTCTCTGAAGAGCATGCTTTTGTGCTTGCCTCGTTGCTACTATTGTGAGTACATTTTGCTTTTGACAAAGTTTGATTTAGAAATATAATCATTGCAAATGCAAGCTCATAGCATTACCTGAAATATAAGTTACACTTTCAATTTTACATTATTCTATGGTGTCTTCATCTGTGATTTTGCTAATAGGCACCAAAGCAATATGAGAAGTAAATGACACAATGAGTTGGTGATGGAAACAACTTGAAAAGACACAATAATATATGATGTTGGTTCATTTTGTCTGTTGAATGTTTATCTGTTGTGTCAAAATTGGACCTGAGCAATAGCGTCAGAGGCTTTTATGTGTCTCCTGGGTAACCCTACAGCTCTCCTTTTTAATTAGAGAGACCACTATCTAGATTACTACATGAAGTCACTCAGACTGAGACAGAAGTTTTGATTTACAACCATTTTCCCCTCTATAAAAAACATCTCCCATGAGTGTACTCTCACTGCTCACTGTAATCTGTAACACCTTCTGTTGGCCATATTGGGGTCATATTAGTGGTTCATATGGTTATTGTGGCCTCTAACGAGATCCACCATATTAATTACTTAACCTTAGCCTTTGTGGCCACTGAAATGTAAAATTTTGTAAGTATGAGACAAGAAAATGCATAAATGATTATTTATTTATTTATTGAAAAAACAAACATCACATGCAAGCTTCTTTAAGGGTCTTTGAAAGTGCTATAGATTGCCGATGGGAGTAACTCTCTATCATTAGGTTAATTTGTTCCATTGGGATTCTGTCTGTGACATGCTCCATAAATCAATATCTAGAGTGGGGGTCTTGAACTGGAGACCATCAGATTAAATGGACGGATGGTTTGGGTCATGCCTGGTAATGGAGGTCTTGTGATCCCTTAAGCCCTTTTTGGGAAAAGTTTATTCTGTTGTAGGCTTAAAGTGGGTGACTGATTGCACTTATTTAGAAGATCACCTTTAATACTTCTCTAGCAAACAACTACTTTCATTTGTGTGCATTGCTCTGAAATCAGCATGTCTTTGATACTTAGTTCCCTAGTTTGTCAAGGCTATGTCAGTTTTCAAAACAGGCACTGAGAGTCACTGAATAGTTGTAATATTGTTATAACAGACTTGTTTAGGAATGATCATCCAGCAAAGTATTAGCTGGAAACAATGATAACAACTGCTTTAAAATCCCCCTGCAAGTTCTCATGATCTTCACATGAAAGCTTTGTGTTTTACAAGATAGAGAAAGCATGTGGTGTCTATAAGTTTATATTTATTATTATATTATTATTAAATTTATGTGTTTATATTTGAAATCTTCATGCTTCTGATCTTCAGTTGCATGTTCTTAGACCTGCATTTGCATCCAAGTAAGTTACCTAGCCATGAATGTAAAGGCAGATGCAATTAAAAAAAATTTTTTCAAAGAAAAGCTATATGGTCTCAGCTAGTTAGCTGGTTAAACTTGTTGGTGCCTTTAAACTGTATGCAAAATTACTCCATGAAGAATATGATTCAGGAGTAAAGGAGCTTCTGTAGCAGCCAAGCTGTAGTGTCAGCTCTGTCAATACAGAATTTACTGCCACCAGTCTCTGGTTGATATAAGGAGGCACAGAATCTACTCAGCTGAAGCATGGGCATATATGAGGTCTTCTGCTCCAGTGATTCAGAAATGCTAATTACAGGGATGGGTGCAGCTTCTGTGTGTGTCATGCTGCTCTGCTTTAACAAACACTGATCCAGAATGACCTGGTCTGACCTAGATGACCAGGAGCAATGAGTGCTGACTGAGCTTTTCAGTTTTAACTATACTTAACAGTGAAGGGATTCTATCTCAGCTATCCACAAGCTTAGACTGGTCAGCATCAACAGTGGGCAAAGCTAATTCATTTCACTCTGCCATTGTTCACTCTAATCATTATTGACTTTTCACAATAAAATATCATCAACAATTTGTAAAAAAAAAAAAAGTGAATATTGAGTGGTAAAATAATGCTCTAGAATGAGTTCTGTTGCAGCTGTTCTCTTACAAAATTTTACTAGAAAAGCTAGGCAAAAATATCAGTTGCACTGACTGTTGTCTTACAGTATGTACCGCTTTTCAGACATGTCCATTCTGGCCCACCTCCCAATATCACAATTCCCCCTTCCAAAAGATGAAAAGAAACAGGACCCCCGGCTTTTGTGACAAGGAAATGAAGCAGCATTTTTATGCCTGTCATATTTGATCAGGACCTAAATGGTTTCCCAGGGCCATCCCGGGGCTAGTCCTGGCAAGAGACACTAGTTCTGGCAGCCAGGGAGAGCAGTTGGCATCCTCGAGGAGAGTGCCCTCATAGAGAGGCCTGTCACTTGCATTTCTATGCCCCATACTTGCAGCACAGTGTTCATGTCTTAGTGCACTAACAATCAGAATCAACCACCTCTTTTATTTTGCATATGCTGTGGGCCAAAACAGAGATTCAGTTTGTGCAATCCTCTCTACCATTTGCTTCTGTATGCTTGTGAATAGGCAGAAAAACAGGAAGAAAAAGTGTGTTTAATTGAGATCTGCAGTGTGTGGTCTATATTAGAGCTGGCTGAATATACTGCTTGTCTACAGAGATTACAGCACCCTTGGAAAGGCAGAAGGATTTGTGATGCAGGGTGAAAGTTGCACTCACTTTGAGCCCCCTTGTGTTTTAGGCAGCTGAGGTGACTCCTGCATGCATGGCCCAGGGGCCTTCTCTTACCTCACACTTTATTCGCCCATGGGCTGAAGGATCATGGGGAACCTAATAAGCAGACCTAGCTGCCTGGGTCAAAAGTCCAAGCAAGTGAGGTCAAATGAGGACTTCCTCAAGGAGTGCTACCAGCGACAGAGAGAATGGCCTCTCCCAGAGCCTCCTAGAGAGGAGAGGAAGAATGTGGACAATGTGGACCATGTGGACCAGGTTCCTCCACAGGTTCCCACACCAGACAAAAACAGGAGCTCGCCTGCTCCTACTGTCACCACTACCAGCACATTGGATAATGCCTGGAGAAGCACACCTTCCCCGGCCAAAACGCCATACAATGGGTCTTTGCCGAGGAGAGCTAATGTTCCCGAGTACAGGAGATCCCCCCTGGGCCAGTGCGGAACAGCAGAGGGAAGAGCCACCCTGCAAAGACGAGACTCCGGGAGCCCATGGTCATGGAAAACCTTGAGCTCAAGAGAAGTCACAGAGGTCACCGAAGTAACAGAGACTATTGTGACTGAGATTGTGGAGGTGACAGAGTATCCAGCTGGGCAGAAGGGCGGTGATCCCATTGTGACCAGGACTGTTAGGGTCCTCACCGGAGCAGCCGAGGAATTAGCAGAGGTTGTTATATTTCTAAGCAACATATCAAACAAGTTTTTGTTTCTGGGTTTGGGATATAACTTGCTCTGTGACATCAAATTCTAGTAAAGCAACATTGTGTTTTTGCAACTCACACCCATCAAACTGTACTTGCATTCTCCATTTCTGATACTCTCTGCTCCTTTACTCTTGTCTGGAAAATACCTAGGAATGGAACATATTTGTGGGTTGGGTTACTAGTATAGTATTGTAGTAGCAGTACTACAGTAGTTGTAGTGAATATGGTATGACCTACAGTTGTATGTAAAAGTTTGAATACTGTGGTTAAATTACATGTTTTGTTGATTTTGTATGTGAAAATAAGTTAACATAAAAAAAAAAAATATAGCACATTCTTCACATTTAGTTCACACTTCCTATTTATTTGCTAAGTTTAACATACTGGAAAAAATGAAACATAAAATATAAAATATGTAGTGGCTTTTGCAAAATCCAGTAAACAAACATTAATTGTGCATTAACATGTGCAGAAGTGTAGAAGATGCTTCAAATTATTTTCACTCAGAAAATCAACAAAACATGGCACTTGATCAGGGGTGACCAAACTTTTGCGGTCACTCTTTATTTGTGTTGATTAATAACAATATTATGGTTTGAGTTAGGTCTAGGAGTAGGTTTAGGTTTTACCTTGTGGTTAGGGTTAGGGCTAGGTATAGGATTAGGGTTATATGTAATCGAACCTTTCACACACAACTTCAAATTCAGTTGCATTTAATAGGTATTTAGTTGAATGTTAGTTAAAGCATCTACAAAGCACCTACAGTGGACAATCAAAAGAAAATGTTACCGCTTACAATCAAAAGAAAATGTTACCGCTTTTGCATATGACTGTACAAAATAGTGTTGAAAGACTGTTCATGAGCACTGAAACAATGGAGGGAGTTAATGAGTTTTGTGACAGCTAAAACAAAACCATTGTTTTTCAATATTCAATCTTGTGAAACTGCAGTTCATTTAACATTTACAAAACTTTTTACTCATAGTTGCAAAATGATGGCCAGTCCAGTACGGAGCAAGACTCAAGTCTGGTTGTATGGAAGGTGCCGTTTTTTCATTAACATTTAATTTGTTTACCACATTTTATAAACACTTGTTTGTATTCTCTCATGTCTGATAGCTGAAGGTGACCCCTGTGAATTACATACAGATGATCTTTTTTTCATTCAAGGGTGCCAAAAGTGCTTTAGCTCTGAAAGATGAACTTGGGGATTCTCAGACATTCCAGCAAAATCTCCAAGCATTGCTGATGTGGGTTTGTGAGATTGAAGAACTTACAGCAAATCAAAAGCCTCCCTCCTCTGAGTTTAAAGTGGTGAAAGCTCAGCTGCAAGAACAGAAGGTATGCTCATGGCTACATTATTTTGAAAAATACACCCCTCCCTCACCCCAGGAAGGTTTTCATTAGTTTTTAATGAACTTTCCTACTTGTAGAGACTTGCAGTGAATTGATGAATTGTGAATTGAACCATGAAAGTGTTTTAGGGTAACTTCTTTCCTGTAACTGCCCTAGCACTGAAGAGTGAATTACAAAAGTTCATGCTCACAATGCTCCCCTGAATGCTTTTGTGTACAGTTCCTGGAGGGAGGTTATTCACCTTTCAGTCTGAAACAGCTGCCTTTGTTAGTATAGTAAGTGAGGTGAAACATGCCTGGATAACCACAGTGAAGCCCTGATACTTGAGACAAACCTTTGACTTCAGTGGCACAAAGAAAGAATAAGGCATGTTTGGGAGCATGCAGGTTCTCCAAGACAAGCAGCAACTGTGCATTTCCAATCCTCTCCAAGTTACATTTTCTCTCAAGTGAGAACTGTTGACTTTTGAGAGCATTGTAGGAAAAACTCAAATCATTTAAATTGATAGTTGATGTTTTGCAGTTGTAAAAGCTACATATAAACCCTCCTGAAATGGTCTGCCTGAGTTGGCAGCATCAGGAACTTTTAGAGTACAAAGTTGCCAGTGCATTGTGTAAACAGTGTGGCCTGATCTTGTCCAACAGCTTCTGCAGCGTCTTCTAGAGGAAAGGAGGCCTAGCATGGAGACCATGATGCAGGAGGGCCCACGCTTGGTAGAGGTGCTTCACGGAGAGGAAGGAGAAGGAGCCAAACTACAGCTTCCCCATCTCAAACTCAGATGGGAGGCTTTGCTCTTGGGAGCTGACAGAAGGTCAGCACAAGGCCCTCAAAGCTCTTTAGTGGTATAGTCAGCTCCTGAAACATGACTGATTTGGAATTATTTTAACAGGAGACAGAGTTTGGAGGTCATTTTGCCCCAGGCTCAGCTTTTCCAAGAGAGAGTGGACAGTCTTCACCAATGGCTCATTTTAGTGGAGCAGGACCTAGCTGAGCTCCGTTCTGCAGAGAGGGCAATGCTTCATCTACAGGAGGCCACAGAACAGGCCAAGGTGACCAGCAGCAAGCTCTTGAAAATATATCTCAAATACAGAATATAACCTTTTGTGTTTTTCCTGTTGACTTCTAGGCAGTTGTGGAGGAGATAAAAGCAAAGAATGCAGACTTAGGAAAACTTCAACAGTGCAGTCATGATCTCATGGAGAAAGTCTCAGGTATCATCTCTCTTTGTGCTTACGAATGACCATGAATTTACGTGATGTCGAGATAATAACTATAGTTATTTCATTCTTTCCTATACTTTTCCATAGAAGAGGAGTCCCAACTGGTACAGGAGAAGACGGACAGTTTGCGGATTCGGTACTCTGTGTTGAGTTTAAGCAGTGCTGATGTGCTTCAGAGACTAGAGCAGGCCCTGGAGGCTTCCAGCCGATGCACCTCCAGTCAGGAGGACCTGCACCTGTGGCTGGGCCGCATTGAGAGAGAACTATTGGGGCCAGCTCAGTCTGGGGATGCAGTGTTGTGTGTTGCTGAGAGACAGAGGGTAAGAGAGATAAAGCCGTTCTTCACTGTTTAAAAATACAGTGTACAGTAATGTGCTTAAAGTAGTGCACAAAAGTCCCTCATTAAGTACAGGTGATTCATTTTTCATTGTCAAAAAAAAGTAGGAAACGTATTTAACAGGAAATTACACAAAGCCTCCAAAATTAAGTGCAGTGTCAAATCTTTCAGTATTTTTGTCCACTCTTTCTGTATACTCTTTACTGCCTCTTTAATTCTTCCATCCTTCTGATCTTAAAGCCTTAAGTCCTCCCCAAAAAAACTGTTCCCAAAGCTGTCATTGACATTTTGTTCCTCTTCGAACAGACACTAACATTTACACAAGCAGCTACACAAACTCACCTTAGCTGCCATGCAAGTTTCTTTTTTTATGTGAATGTAAAGTTGCTAATGGAGATGTTTCTGATGAGATTAGATATAAGATAATCCACTTGACTAAGGAAGGGAAAAGTCAAAGAAACATCAAGCTTACTGAGGGGAAGTTCAAGCAGATCCAACAAACCATAATATTTCATTGTACTATAAAATCACACATTTATTTTCAAACCAACAGACTTGGAGTGTTCATTGTTTCAGTCCTAAAACAAACAATGATTCAATATACAACCCCAATTCCAATGAAGTTGGGACATTGTGTAAAACATAAATAAAAACAGAATACGATGATTTGCAAATCCTTTTCAACCTGTATTCAATTGAATACACTACAAAGACAAGATATTTAATGTTCAAATGGATAAACTTTATTGTTTTCGCAAATATTCACTAATTTTGAATTTGATGCCTGCAACACGTTCCAAAGAAGTAGGGATAGGGGCATGTTTACCACTGTGTTACATCACCTTTCCTTTTAACAACACTCAGTAAGCGTTTGGGAACTGAGGACACTAATTTGTTGAAGCTTTGTAGGTGGAATTCTTTCCCATTCTTGCTTGATGTACAACTTCAGTAGCTCACCAGTCCGGAGTCTCTGTTGTTGTATTTTACACTTCATAATGCTCCACACATTTTCAATGGGAGACAGGTCTGGACTGCAGGCAGGCCAGTCTAGTACCCACACTCTTTTACTACGAAGCCACGCTGTTGTAACACATGCAGAATGTGGCTTAGCATCGTCTTGCTGAAATAAGCAGGATGTCCCTGAAAAAGACGCTGCTTGGATGGCAGCATATGTTGCTCCAAAACCTGTATGTACATTTCAGCATTAATGGTGCCTTCACAGATGTGCAAGTTACCCAGGCCATGGGCACTAACACACCCCCATACCATCAGAAATACTGGCTTTTGAACATTTTGCGCTGATAATCCGGACAGTCCTTTTCATTTTTGGCCTGGAGGACACGATTTCCAAAAACAGTTGGAAACGTCAGACCACAGGACACTTTTCCACTTTGTGTCAGTCCATCTCAGATGAGCCCAGGCCCAGAGAAGCTGGCAGTGTTTCTGGGTGTTGTTGATATATGGCTTTCACTTTGCATGGCAGAGTTTTAACTTGCACTTGTAGATGGAGCCACGAACTGTGTTCACTGACGATGGTTTTCTGAAGTGTTCCTGAGCCCATGTGATAATATCCGTTACAGAATGATGGTTTTTAATGCAGTGCCACCTGAGGGATCGAAGGTCACAGGCATTACTTGCAGAGATTTCTCCAGATTCTCTGAATCTTTTGATGATATTATGGACTGTAGATGATGAAATCCCTAAATTCCTTGCAGTTGCACATTGAGAAAAGTTTTTCTTAAACTGTTGGAGTATTTGCTCACGCAGTTCTTCACAAAGTGATGAACCTCGCCCCATCCTTGATTGGGAATGACTGAGCCTTTCAGGGATGCTCCCTTTATACCCAGTCATGACACTCACCTGTTTCCAATTACCCTGTTCACCTGTGGAATGTTCCAAACAGGTGTTTTTTGAGCATTCCTCAACTTTCTCAGTTTTGTTTGTTGCCCCTGTCCCAACTTCTTTGGAACGTGTTGCAGGCATCAAATTCAAAATTAGTGAATATTTGCAAAAAACAATAAAGTTTATCAGTTTGAACATTAAATATCTTGTCTTTGTAGTGTATTCAATTGAATACAGGTTGAAAAGGATCTGCAAATCATCGTATTCTGTTTTTATTTATGTTTTGCACAACGTCCCAACTTCATTGGAATTGGGGTTGTAATAACAAATAAAACTTCATCTAATGTTAAGGCTGAGGGAGTGGCTAATAGTTATGACGCTTCCCTCCCTAATCACACACACACACACACACACACACACACACACAGTTACACACACATACACACACACACACACACACACACACACACACACTCAGGTGCTCTTTCCATCTTTATACCTGCAATGTCCGGTGTACACTCTAGAGGGTGGTATGTATCCAGAAGTATTTCTAGAGTAACATATGTAACTTAAATTGAACTAATTTTGGACAGCTCAGACAGGATAACTTGAATCCTGAGCATCAGAGAATGCCACCAGCTTCTAAGACTGAACTTTGGAGGACTGGAAAAATATTTTTTTTTAAAACTGAAAGCAAGTCTCCTGAAAAGAACGGAAGCTGTAATTACAAAATTAAGGTGATTTAGTTGTTGAGGCTTTTTTGCAATTTTCTGGTAAATACTTGTACTTGTTTTTACTGGAAATTAAATAAATGGTATCAAATAAATGCTTTGATATGAAAGTAAGTAATATTTAGGATATGAAACATTTTTTTCTTTACTCTGTTCAGTATGTGAAAAATGTTTCATTGTAAATGTCTTGAAAACATTTGACTGTATTTTTGAAGTCACCTGCCGCAACTCCTTCTATTTTCTTTATGTAATGACTAGTTGGAACAGGCAGTTGAGAAGGAGCTGGCCTGGTTTAGAGCTACGTCCCTGGGATTGGAGAACCTCAAAGCCATCAACCTTGACAATGAGGTCATTGCTACCCAGCTCTATGAGCAGAAAGTGAGTTTCTTCTGTGTAACAAACAGGATATTCCAATAATTGTGGCATATAATGATTCATTAAAACAACATTTCTGTAGGCGGTCTTTGGATTTAGTAGAGAAAGAGATAATCTTCTTTTTATAAGTATCACTTTGTGAAAGGTTTCAATGTAGTGTTGAATCAAATTGAATTTGTTCCTTTTCCCCCACAGATACTTGCAGTGGAGATTCTACAGCACAGGTTTAATATAGAAAAAATGGTGAAGATTTCTGAACTTTTACAGACCTACACTGAAGATGGGGAAATGGAAAGTCTACAGGTACCATTCATAACACTATAACTGCTTGTGTTTTGTTGAAGCTAAAGTCCTACAAATGTACTGCAGATAGAAATGTTCCAATTCCTTTATTTTTTCACAGACAAGCCTAGATGTTCTGCAGGAGCAGTGTCAGATAACCACTGGCACAAATTCCCATGTGGTGCTGCAGCTGGAGCATGCTCAGTCCCTCTTGTCCCAGTTCTCAGAGGGCTATGCCGAGGTGTTGCCATGGTTACAGGAAACTAAAGCCCTTATAGGCCAGCTTGCTCTAAACACCATCAGTTACGAAACTTTCAGAGAACAACAGGAGCTCTTACAGGTGCTAAAAATCCTGCCTCTTCACTGCAGGGGATTTCCATTCCTCTTTCCTGTTTCAACTGCCATGCCTTTGTTTTGGCTTTCTCTATTGAGTTTATGGGCAGTTCACCACTAGGTCATCCTTTCAGAGACTTTTTGAGCTATTTCTAGAGTGTTTACAATCACAACAGTTGTCTTTAATGACAGAGAATACAATTAATGAGTGCATGTGTTCCCAAACATTCTCATCATCTAAACACATTCAGCACCTGTGTAATATTAAAAAATCAACATTTATGCTAATATGAGCTCTCTGTGCAGGGTCTAAGGGAGTCTATAGCTGAGCACAAGCCCCTGATAGCCCGACTGGGGATGCTGGCCAAACGTCTGTCAGACCTGAATGCTAGCCAGGCACAGCAGTACTGCCAGAGGGCCGCAGAGGCTGAGCAACAGCACCAGACCATCAGAGACACAGTGAGAGAGGCTGCTTCAGTCCTAGAGGAGTCTTTGCCTCGCTACACACAGGTAATAGTCACAAAAACAGTCGTCACTGCCATTAGTAAAGCCTTACTTCCTTTCTTTGGTCTTATTTATTTATTTATTTTGAGATGGCACAGTGCTACAGTTTGATGTAAGTAAGAGAGTTATGTTGAGTTGAACATATTTGAGAGTGATCTGGTTGGGCTCGTTTGGTCTTTTTTCCTTTGGTCATTTCATCATCAGCACAGAATGGAATCAGTCACTCAGCTGAAGAGTTTCCACTCCATGTCTTCCAGGTCAGATGCTAAAGGGCGCTCCTGATCAAGTCCAAAATTAATGGGCTCCAATGGAACTTTTGTTTACAATATTGCAGTTTGTAAATTCTCAAGAAATTTTGTACAGATAAATGCACTTGTTTTCTTAGCACTAGTAGCAGTAATGCTAGCATCTTATGACACAAAACCTTTTTGCTGTAGAAAACCAGTATTTTTTTAAATAATGCAAGAAATACGAAGTGATGAGGCTCCCTTTAAGCTAACATTTTGTAACTGATAGCTCTCGATCTTAAACACTGACATTTGTTGCTCATGACATTTTTGGATGTTGCAGTTTGGATATTGACGTCAGTAAAGATTTAAACTTAAGACTGTCTCTGAATGTCACTGGAGACTGTTGAAACTATATGTTTAGTTTAACATTAATCTTGCTATTGTGAGTACAAAATATAGCCCAATTAATCCTCAAAAAGCTTGTTAAATCAATAAAAAGGGTTGACTGTGTGACATTACATCACTGTTTTTCTCTGCCCTGTCCATCACATTTGTCTGTATGTAAAATAACACCTGCAAAGTGCAGATGACTGGAAGTGTTGGTTCGAATAGCATGGGACATTTGCTTAATGTGATGCAGCATGTCTCCTTTAAGATAATAAGTTGTTTTTCTGTACTATAATCTGATTCAGAGATACTTTCAACAGATTTTATATGACAGAAACACCATACATATTTACAGAGATCTATATAGAAGTTTAAAGACCTGGTCAGCTGGTACATTTAGAGAAAATTCTGAGTTTTTATCTTAGCACGGTGTGCCTAAATGTCTCTGCTAAGCTATTTAATAATTCTATCACTCCACCCTGCAGCTGAATGAGAGGATGACACTGATAAGAGAAAGCCTTGAACGTCTGCACAGCCACATGCAGGCCTCAGTGGTTCTGCAGGGCCTGACTCCTCGCATTCAAGAGCAGCTGCAGGACAACATGCACACTCTGGCTGAGCTCGCCAAGCTGGAGATGAGCCTTAGCAGTGTGGCGTCTCAGACTGAAGAGCTTCTGGCCAACACACAAGCAGCAGGAGACAGTGCCATCAGCACAGGTAAGTAGGGAGTAAATGGTTTATTTTTACTTGGTTATATTTATTTGTGAAAATAAATAGTAATAGTATCTATGATTACAGTTACATAATTATTTAATTGTATTGCATCACACTGTTTTATATAAACTGGGTGTACTTGTGTAATCTCCTAAATATGCTGCATTATGTAAAATATTTAGAGTTACATTTATTCAGCTAGCAAATGTTTTTATCTAGAACAACAGACAATATGTGTGAATATCAGTAATCAATAAGAAATCAATAAGAAACATGCCATTATGACCTACAAACACAAGAGCCATATCATAGCTTAATCAAATTAAATGCATACAAATGATGACCTTTGAGGACAATTGTTAAATGTAGCTACTTGTTTTCTTTGAATGTCAAATGCAGTGGACTGCAGTGCTTAGAAATGAAATGTGACTGCAGAATAGTGTTCCTAGGTATAGTCTGAAGAAGTAGGTCCTCAGACCACAGCGGGAGGAAAAATAAGGTGCTGAAAACTCTCTGAGAGCTTTCTCTTTTTGATTTAATCTCCACTCTCTCCACAGACATCCAGGCACGGGTAGACGACCTGACAAGTCAGTGGCAGGAGGCTCACAGGCAGGCTCAGGAGAAGGAGAAGTGGCTGCTCAATTTGTTGGATCTAGCAATGAGATTTTGGAGTGACGTAAGCGACATGACAGCTGGGCTGAATGATGCACAGCAGGCTGTTCTGGACCTGAACTCCAGCAGGTCTGACTCTGAGGTCATCCGACAGAGCCTGGAAACCATGCAGGTAATGGGTCAAACAAAGGAATGAAAGGTGTCAATAAAGAGTGCAACAAACAATCTAAGAATATGTGAGTTAAGAGATCCTTTCCTTTCTCCAACCCTTTTGGCATGTTGTGAGAGAGACATATTTCTACCAAATATAAATCATAATGACTACAATGGACCTGAAGAGCTGCCAGGACTTTGATTACACTCTAAACTACTGTTCTGCCTCCTCAGATACTGAGGGAGGACATAGATGGACTGCAAGGGGAACTGGATACACTCGGAGTTCTGGGTATGGAACTGATGTCAGCTTGTGGAGACACAGACAAGCCAGAGGTCACAAAGAGTTTGGATGAGGTCAGTTTTTCAGACTATAATGAGTAAACCCTTAAAAAATGACTCATTATGTATGATTAATGTATACTGTTTTTGCTTTCTTAGCTGTATTGTACATGGAATAATCTAAGTAAAATCTGGACTGAATGCCACAGAAAATTAGAAGAATCTCTACAGCTGGCACTGAATTATCAGGACACCATGCAAGTAAGTGTAATATAACACACTGCCTATCTGGCATCAGGTTGTCCTTATTTGACAATAAGTCTCTACTGAATGCAGATTCAGATTTGGCAAGTATTTTTATCTTTTGTGTCTTCTAAAGCAGTAGGTCTGCCCAGAGCAGTACTATATTGGACACTTTATATTCACATTATAAGGATCTTGCTTCCCTGTGGTTACAATCATGGATATCAAACATAATGAGTTGTAATCTGCCAGCTTGGAAGAAAAAGAAGATCTTTCAGAATTTAGATTTTTCAAAGAAAATTGAACAAAGTGCAATGATAAACACATGAAGATTTTCTGTTTATATGCACATATTTGAAGAGAAACCATGACCAGACAAAGCTGCGTGGTGGTTCCACATTTACAGATTCTAAGCACAGCAGAGTTATACATTTAATTGTGTAGATCATTTTGTGGATCACTGAACAAAGATGTAGATTAGTGATCAATTGGGTTCTTGCTCAGTGTGTCATTACTGAAAGCTACAAGAAGATACTATCATGTTCTGCTCTCTTTTTGCAGGGACTGTTTGAGTGGCTCAAGTCTGCAGAGCTGAAGTCCACTGAAGAGTTTTTAGTGGGTTCTGACTTGGGATCTGTCAGAGAGCAGCTGTGTGACCTAAAGGTCAGACTTACTGACTTGGAATCACCACAGGATTATTCTGTTTTAACTCACCTGGAACTTGGCAGGCCATGTCATGGTTCTCCATGAAGAAATTTAAGCTAAAACTTCTATTTATATTGTGTGCAAATTTTATATATTTTTTAGTCATTAAGTTCTGAAGTTTGCCCAAGTCAGGTTCTAAATATTCATTTCAAATTTTACATGGTTACAAGAACTAGCTCAAAGTTCTTATTTGAACATTTTCATTGAACATTTTCATTAAATTGACATGTAAGGTTCTAGTTCAGTTGGCTTAGATAACACTGTATACAGATGTGAACTCTGCAAACCTCATAAAAGGGAATTGCATAAACTTTTTGTAGAGAAACTAAATCAGAATTGTTCACAGTGGTGGTGATACAAACCTGAAGCACTTGATGCTTTTACCTCATTATTATACGAAATAGTTCTGAATTTGTTGCCTAATGCCTGAGACATTGTTTTATGATCGTTTCTACAATTAACTATGCCACTTCATGCTTTCTGAATGGTGTGTACATTACAATTGAATTGTGCAAAATATTTGAAAAAATAGTGGAATTTCCCTTTAACATAACACTTGTTGTTCCCACAGGAGTTCAAGCGGGAGCTGTATCAAAAGAAGATTGAAATTGAGAGCCTGAACCATCGCTTTGTGTGTCATCTCTCTCCGGGCTCTGAGCGGCCGGGATCCGTCTCTCCACTGTGTGACTTCCGGCAGCGCTGGGATAGCCTGGAATCAGAAACTGTCAGCAGACAGGTGTGGCCCAGTCACCCTGATACTGATAGTACTGCTGTGACCTCTAGGTTTACCAAATAGAAAATAGCCCTTTTGAAGCTTAAACTAGCCCAAATTATGAATCATTTTAATTGACCAATTATCCACATGATTGCTTTCTTTTTTACATTTGTTAGAAGTTTACATTTTGGCATGACAACACTAAACTATGCTTAAATATAATGTGAATTATGTTACTGATGATGAATAACAGATCATTTTAACACTGGGTGCTTTTTTATTAGCCCAGTTTTTCTGGTCTAAATGGTTCAAGAGGCTACACATTGTATTAGATGTTAAACCAAAATTAAAAATAGGTTGAAGACTTTGTGAGGGACTTTGCTTCATGGTGGCTTTGATGTATGTGTGTTTGAGCAGCACCAGCTGGAGTGTGCATTGTTGGGATTGGGACAGTTCCAAAATAATCTTGATGAGCTACATGCCTGGCTCTCCCATACTGCTGACCTATTAAAGGTGTCTCGACCAATCAGCATTGACCTGCAGACTTGTGAGATTGAGCTGGCCAAACACAAGGTACACACAGATTAATGTACAATAATATATAATAATATATAATAATACAATATTGGTCTTTTGCAATGTACTCAGTATTCACAGAAAGTAATCTATATTGAAGTAAAGCAGGCAACATAAAAATGTTTTGAATATTATTCACTTACTTATTGTAGCTTCCAGTGTTTAGAAATCACCTGTGGTAAGCAGCTGAATGGTCTCTGTGACTTGTGTATATACAGGTACTGCGTAATGATGTGATGTCCCATGTCCACACGGTGGAGTCTCTGAACAAGGCTGGAAGGGAGCTGCTGGAGGCCGGGGGAGACAGTCCTCATGGCCTGCAGCCTCGTCTGGAGCAACTGAATGAGCGCTGGGAGTTTGTGCGCTGTGAAACAGAGCGCAGGCAGCTGGAGCTGGAGAACAACCTGAGTCAGGTGGACACAAGCACTCACAAACTTCTCACGATGCACTCTCTCCCATTACACCAGGGCTGAGACGGTCTCCATCTCAGTTCTGCCAATTCAGAGCAAAACAAAACATTTTACATTGTAGGTCAGTTTTTTTCATTTTGTGTTTTTTCTGTGTGGTCAGCTTGTCCACTTACCACCACTTTGTTTTCCAGGAGTGTTTTAAATGTGGTGTTCACTACTCTCGCACAGGTTCAGGATGTAACCATGGAGATCCAGGACCTGTTGCAGTGGCTAGAACATACAGACCTGCGTCTGTCTTCCAGTAAAACTGTGTGGGGCATGCCTGACTCTGCTGGGGAAAGACTCAGTTCTCATCTGGTAATGCTGCAGGCAGTCAAAATAGTCACTCAAATTTGAAGAGTCTGCTTACTATTGGAGTCAGATTAGCTGACTGTGCATGTTATGAATGTGTATATAAATAATGCATGTTTCATTCATAAAATTGAATAATTAATTAGAATCCTTGAACATGTGAGAATATAGATGTTTCACTATAAAGTTGCTGTACGTCTGGTGTTACAGGAGCTGTGTAATGAGATGGATTCTAAGATGCACAGCTACACCAACGTGCGTAATGCTGTCCATAGGATGCTAGAGGGCAGCAATGTGGCTCGCGGCTCCAGCACTGAGCACAGCTTATGCATTCTGGAGCAGAAGTGGAGCACTGTCTATGCAAAAATGCAAGAACGCAAGGTGATGACACAAGTTTGGTCTTTGAGTTAAAGACCAAGTATCATGTTAGATGTAGTACATAAACATTATTAAAGTTTCAAAATATACAATTTACTCTCCAGTCTATGCAGTCCAAAAATGGGAACTTATCTGCAAAAACCTCGTTTTTAATCCATTCTTTTAGTGTGCTCACAAAAACCAACACAGTCACCAATATATATACACCAATTCAGCCTGCAAAAGTCTGGCTCCACTTATTTATGTATTTATTTATGCTCCACTTATTTAAGTTATAAGGTGTTTTTCAGCCTGCACTGTTTTTTTAACACACATTAGAAGACAGATCATCAAAAGAGAGATCATTTACATATACCCGTCTCAAACAAAAAGACCAACAGAGAAAAATCCTTTTTCATTTTAAGGGATTTAAAAAAAATTCAAATGTCATATATGGGCCCTTTAACATACATCTAAACAGAGCTTCATATATATGCCCTGATATAACAAGATTTTGATGAAGCTAAAGTGAGACATTTACATCATTGTGTTGGGACTTGGGGACTGTTCTGTCAACCTCATTATTAACTTTTATATGCTTTTCCTTACTTCTATGGTTCTATTCACTAGGCTAAGTTGACAGAAGGACTTGGTCTGGCTAAAGAGTTTAACAGTAATGTACAAGATCTTCTGACCAAAATGGCAAAGTGTGAAGAGGCCATTAGTGCCCTGCCGGCTCCCAGTTTCATTCTTGACACTATCAGCACTCAGCTTCAGGAGCACAGGGTACGTCCATGTGTTTTCATGCTTGATTCTTTCAGAAACCCTTGTATGTTATGCATTTCTGATATACTTTATATATTCTGTCATGGCAGCTGCTGGTGAGTGAGGTCCATTCATATGGAGAGAAGAAGACTTGTGTGGAGAATGCTGCCACTCAGCTCTCAGAGCTCAGCAGAAAGGAGGACTGTGATGTAGTGCAGAACCTGGTGATAACCGTGCAAGATCGCTACAGAAAGCTCCACCAGCACACCACTGAGAGGGGCAAGGCTCTAGAGGAAGTAAGAAGACAAGTTAAACAGGTAGGTTAATGCCTCTCATTGCTTAAAATGAATGAGGTCAAGCAGTGAACTTGGGTACACAGTTTATTACTGTGAAGCACTGCTTTTATGAAGCATCAGAAGCTAAATGTCAGTAGATTTTGTAATGCCTGAATTGAGTTTTGTGTAATACCACTCGCAGTTCAGTGAAACCTGGCACCTGCTGATAGACTGGATGAGTGAGGTGGAGCAGACGCTTGACACACATAAAGAAATTGCTGTGTCACACGAGGAGATCAAACAGCAACTCACTGAGCAGAAGGTACCATGTGCTCAGACGCAGCATTGTATGGACTGTACAGTACAGCTTAACAAAACTTTTTTATTTATTTATTTTAAATACAGACATAAATTAGATTACTAAGCACAATATGCAGATAATTGATGCTTAGAGTTCATATTTTTTCTTTGCAGGAATTCCAGAAACACTTCCGCTCAAAGAGGCCCATGTATGAGGCCTGTTTGAAGAGCGGTCGCTCACTTTTAGAAAAAGCTCAGAATGTGTCAGACACTCAGCATCTTGAGAACATGGTGTCTGAGCTCAGAGACTCTTGGGACACCATTAGTGGGAAGTCCCTCGAGCGGTAAGTCTTATTACCAATCAGTGATTAGCTCCGTAAGTGATGACTCTTATTGATACACTTTGAACTGGTTTTAGTATCATGCTGTAAACGATGTTATCATTTCCTTAGGCAACACAAGCTGGAGGAGGCACTGCTCTTTTCAGGCAGGTTTACTGATGCACTGCAGGCACTCAATGATTGGCTATACAGGGCAGAGCCACAGCTTGCTGAAGATGTGCCTGTAGGTGGCGAGAAGGACCTGGTCAATAATTTGATTGATAAGCACAAGGTACTGTTTTACAAATGTCTGTCTGTATCTGTAAGAGGGCTGATATACCTCTGTATCTATTATATCTGACTGAATTGGACTGGGTCTGTATCATAGGTGTTCCAGAAGGAGTTGGGGAAGCGTGCTGGCTGTATTCGCACCCTGAAGCGCTCTGTGAGGGACCTGACTCGTGGCAGCACTGCTGATGCCCACTGGCTGCAGGAGCAGATGGAGGAGCTGGAGGTCCGCTGGGATGCTGTGTGTAAACTCTCTGTATCCAAGCAGGCCAGATTGGAAGCAGCACTACAGCAGGTACTCATACATCTAACTAGAAATATCATGTATAATGCATCTTTGGAATCCTTATATATTATGACCAGCGTCTGCTGTGCTGAGTGTAGTCCACCACTAAAAAATTCTAGATAGCAGCGGTCCTATGGTGGTACCTTTTTCATTGATGGATGGTGTAAAGGGTGCCTGATAAATTGAGGCCCTCCAATGAAAAATATATTATATTATATATTAACTTTAACCACCCCTCTTTTGGATTATCAGTCATTTTCTATTTTCTATTTTCTTTGATGTATTAGTTTTCTTTTACTTTAAAAAGTCCAGTTATGCATTATTTATGCTTTATTCACCCCCTTACCATGCGTATAAAATTTTTTACAAAAATATCACATATTCTGTTTTGTTTTTTGTTTTTTTTTGTTATAAGGGCTCAATTGTGCAGCAACAGATGGGCTACTGCTAGTAACTGTAAATAGTTTACAAAAGCAGGTGTAACTCATAAAATGGCCAAAGAGTGTAGACTCCAGATGGGTAATCACAATAGACTGATTCAGGTTGGTTCTGAAAACTTCCGCTATAATTCTGAATCACCACAGGCAGAGGAGTTTGATGGAAAGGTTCACTCATTCCTTGATCATCTTGCGGACATTGAAAGGGTTCTGAAATATGGAGCGCTGCCTGAGGAAGAGGAGGCCCTCGTGGCTTTTCGTACACAGCACCAGGTATGGGGGGAGAGGTTAAGGTAAATGTTTTTTATGATAGTAGGACTACATTTGAGAACATTTAGAAGTGATATTTCTGCCTCATTTGAACAGGAATCAATGAATTCTTTGAGAGTTCAGCAGGCACAGCTGGAATCTATACAGGCCCTAGGAGAGCAAATTCTGTCCTTCTGCCACCCTGACTCTATTATCACTATAAAGTCCTGGATCAGCGTCACCAAGACTCGCTACGAGGAGGTGAGTGAACACCTGGATAGCGTTCACAGTTATCTTCTCTATTCTCTTTATTGTCGCTGTAATAAAAAAAATCTTGTATCTTGGAAAATAGCTTTAAACTATTCATAACCTTCATGTGTGTTAAAGGACTTATATCCTACATTTTTCTTGTATTTTACTGTTTTTTTTTTTACAGCAGTCCATTTATGATGTTTATGTAGTTTTATGTACCAAAACAAGTCATGATTTATTTTTATATGACTGTTTTCCAACCTCTCTGCATCCCTTAGAAAAGCCCTGTCACAATTATTACCTAACTTTCTAATCGCCAATTTTTTAAATAATCACAAATATTGAGATGATTGAAATTATTTAAGTTGACTGTTTTCCACAGTCTTTAGATTTCATGAACATGTTATGCTGCAACAAGCGTTGGGCAAATATATCTAAATAAGGAAAGCAATAAATGCATTTATTATGACACATCATGAGACTTCAAACTTGGCGCTCTAAAGGGTTTAGTGAGCTTTGAGAGTAATGTTTGTAGCTAATTCTACTGTTATAGCATACATACTAGTATTATATGTACTGTATTTGTTTCAGTATATATTCTTGAATGAGTGTTTTTTTTGTTTGTTATTTTGCATTTATTTCCATTTTTAAGAAAAATGGTTCTTGTTTCTGTGTTACAATAGATAAGTTTACAACAAGCGTTAGCTAGTAAGTAAAAATACACACTTGGAGAAGATGGTTCTTCGAGGGTTCTTGAGTAAAGACAATGGTTCTATTTAGAAGTATGAGTTCTGTATTCATTTTGTGAGTCATTTTGTGCATTTTGTGAGATGGTTCTTCAGATTGATGGAGAACATGTTGTATATGGTTCTATATTGATCCTTTTTGAAAATGGTTCTATCTAGCAACAAAAAAGATGCTTGACATTCTTCAAGTTTGGCGTCATAACATAAGAACCTGATCTTAGATTCCATATTTGGACTGTAAGCACTGTGGAGTGAACATTACGTTTTGAAATTTTAGCCATGTTTACATTAAACTCTTTTATTTGAGAATAAGTGTCAGAAATTCGGTTTTCCATATGATATGGGCCCTTTAATTTTATGCAATTTTGAACCATTTCAATCTGTGAATCATGAAATGTGACCTTTCAGATACTGTTAAAAAGAAAAAAATAAAATAGAGTTTTAAGCTTTTCATTAGACTGTCGCTATGTTTATGAATATATGTGAATCTGTTCTGTGGCTCAGGTGCAGACATGGGCGCAGCAGCAAGCTGAACGGATCCAGGCCATGCTCTCTACTCTGGAGGCTGAAAGAGAGGAAGTGCAGCGTCTGTTGGACTGGATCTCTGCTGCTGAGGAGTCTCTGAACCTCAGAGAGCAGGAAGCCCTGCCTCATGACATGGATCAGACAGCAGAACTTATCCACCAGCACACTGTACATATGCTTACCAACCCAACTTTTATCAATATTCATGGTTCCTGTTTTTTCTTTAGGTGAATTAAACTATGGAATACAATGCATTGCTTCCCTTTATAGGTTTTCATGGATGAGTTAAAGAGAAAATTGTATGAGGTTGAAAATGCAACAAAATCCTGCAAACACAAGCTGACTCCTAAGCAGCATGTGTCTCCTAGCCACAGGATGCCAAGCAGTAAGTGTACAGTCATGTTTCTGAAGCTCACTCACATATTGTGATATATGTTATGAATATGTCTGACTGTGGGGCTGTGGTGTTTGTGTAGAAAGGAGAGGCTCACAGAAACCCCAGGCTTCAGTACCATTACCTCTGGAGAGGCTGGAGCCTCACACCCCTCAGCTCAGTCAGCTGATCAGCCAGTGGCAGAAACTTTGGCTCTTGTCTCACAACAGACAGAAGAGACTAGAGGAGCACCAGCAAAAACTCAGAGAGGTTATTACTATCACTGTGCCTGTGTTATAGTAAGATTAGTAGGATAATAATATCCACTAAACTCTGCACTCACCATCCACCACCTTGAAACCTTGAAACATTTAGAGATTGTATCCTATCTGCTGCCATGCATGGTTTGTGTTATCCACACTCTTTCCTTTCTTCATTGGTCACCTCCTGGCCACAGAGCTGCATTGGCTGACTTTTTTGGCAGTGGATCATTCTCAACCTGACAGTGACGCTGACCTGCATGGAAGCCCATTACTCAGCAGGTAGAAGGGAAAAAATGCTTATGGTTTTTTCTCTTTCTCTGTTTCTGGCAGCAGTATGTCATAGTTTTTCAAAATAGTGACTTGCTTTCTTGGATTATTGACTTACTGTGTCAAAATAATGACTTGAAATTATAACTTATTATCCCAAAGAATTATTTACATTCTTGACATTTAATAACTGTTTTTTTGACACAGTATATTGGAATATGATGGGAAAAAAATCATGCTCGGTCAATGATTTTGAGAAAATAAGTAATTATTTTGAGATATTAAGTCAACATTTTGACATACTGCTGACATATAAGCAGTTTTGTCTCGTCTACTTGATTGGGAATAGGCTTGTACAGGGTGAGTCAAAAGTCACAGGACACCGTTTTATTTATTTCATTTTTAATGCTGTCACAAGCCTCCACGATGCAGTGCTGAAGGTGGTGTTTGTTGCAGATTTTCTCAGCATACACAATTTGTTTGAGATGACCCCAGAGATAAAGGTTGATAATACAATAAAAAATAAAATTAAATAAATCCCGTTCTTTTGACTTACCCTGTATATATTTTCTAAACCATATCTGAAAACCCAAGCAACGCAGAGCCAAGCACCCAAGCAAAAGCAGTGTCACTGCAGAATGATTCACCACCCAATTGATAACCACAGCAACTGTCTTTTGCTCAGAAAATGACCTGTAATAAATGCAGTACAGGGCAGCAAACAATGAAAAGAGATACACTACATACAGTATACCATATAAATACATTCTGCAAGTGCACACCTATATAGTGGACCTATTTGGTTGGTGTGGCCAGTGAGTGGATGTACACGATAGATGTTATTAATAAAGTGGATGGTGAAGGTACGTGGACTGCATGTTTCCATTTTTAAGAGTACATTGTTCTTTGATTCGCTCTAAGGTGTGACTTACATACCTATGTTCTTGCTTCTGTAAATTCTGTTTTTGTTCACTCACAGTTGGAGGAGTTTGCCAACTTTGACTTTAACATCTGGCGCAAAAGGTACATGCAGTGGATAAGTCACCTCAAGTCACGGATTTTAGATGTCTTTCGAAGCATTGATCGAGATCAGGATGGTAGAATCACACAGAAAGAGTTTATTGACGGTGTTCTCGCCTCAAGTAAGCATTACTTTACCTTCATTCTACCAGTAATTGTGGTTCATCATGTCTGTTCATTGTATGTAATTCTTTATGTTTAATTGTTCTTGAATTATGTTTAACCCTTACCCCTTACATTTGCTTCTATGTAGAATTCCCAACTAATTCCCTGGAAATGACAGCTGTTGCAAACATCTTTGATGTCAATGGTGATGGATTCATTGACTACTATGAGTTTGTGAGTGCACTCCACCCAAGCCGAGATCCCTACAGAAGAACAATAGATGCAGACCAAATCAATGAAGAGGTGTGTTACAGATTAGTGTTTATTTGAGTTGTTCTTGGAACTTGGTCTGTAAGGTCTGACATTGTCTTAGATTTTTATTGTAATTTATAGACTTCTAATAGACATTGCACAACATCCTAGGTGAGCCGGCAAGTTTCCCAGTGCAACTGCCCAAAGAGGTTTCAGGTGGAGCAGATTAGCGCGAACCGATACAGGGTAAGAGTAAAATCATATGATACATGTACAAAAGTTTGTGGACCCCTGCTCCTTCAGTGTTTATATCTTTCAAAATTAAGGCTATTAATAGGGAGTTGGTCATCCCTGTGCTGCAGTAAAGGCATTTACTCTTCTGGGAAGGCTTTACACTGGATGTTGGAATGTTGCTGTGAGGATTTGAAAGCATTCAGCCACAAGAACATTAGTGAGGTCAGGTAGTGATATGGAATGACTAGTTCTGGATCACAAATGTCACTCCAGCTCTACTGAATGGAGTTCCTTGCTCAATGCTGGGGGGGCTTTATAACCCCTCAAGCTGATGCTTGGCATTAGGCTTGGTAACCTTAGGCTCCTGTGTGGCTGCTCTAGAGTGTCTCGCTTTTGAATGCCTGGGTCAGCAATGGGTCCAGAGGAATTCACTAATTACAAGCTGTGGCTGCATACTTATAGACATTTAGTGTATCAGGTGTAATCACAATTCATTGTAAATCTATGAACTGAAATGTTGTTATTATCTGCAGTTCGGAGACTCTCAGCAGTTACGAATGGTGCGCATTTTACGAAGCACGCTCATGGTACGTGTTGGTGGTGGATGGACAGCCCTGGATGAATTTCTGGTCAAGAATGACCCTTGCAGAGGTGAATAAAACATTTTACTATTCTGCTCTTTCAAACTGTGAACCCCATACAAGAAAAATTTACTGTTGAATCTCTCAGTGAAAGGTCGGACGAACCTAAAGATAAAGGAGAAATATTTGTCGCCTGAGTCATTCGAGGCATCAGGTCGCAGAGGGAGCACAAAGGGGCTGGCAGTGAGCAGGTCAAACTCCAGCCTGAGTTTATACAGCAGCGCTTCAGCTCCTAGCAGTCCCTTAACTCGCAAGGTCAGTCCTATTATCACTTTAAGCTAAAAAAGCTAAAGTAACTTTCTGTGTAACAATGTAGAGCCTAGCAGAGGTCACAGAAATCTGTATGCTATTGCTTGTATTTGCCTGTGTATTGACAAAATATGCACAGTCCTGCCTGTCTATATAGCATTTTTTATCACTTTATACTTTATCTGATGCAGGCACTGTTACGCAGAAGTTTCTCTGGAGATCGTTGCATCCGACCCAGGAGCTCTATAGCAGCATTAGGGACAGAGCAGTTTTCCACAGCAGGAGATGATGGCTCTCCCTCACCCACAGGTTTGTAGGCTTGGTTAAGTCCCAAAACATCTCCAAAAATATCTGTGCACCATATAAACATTTTAGTAAGAGTTCTGAAATATGATTGGCTAAGCCACATTCAAAGCTATTATAGAATACTTGATATACACACATATGACCTCACAGATCAAGTGAATTTTGACATAATTCACCAAGATATTGAAAACCACTGTGGTTCTCATGTAGTAACTGTGAAGTTGCTTGGCAACAGAGCTCATAGCTGTTTACAAACTATATTGCTTGGTGGAAGAATTGTTTATTGTGATTATTACTATTGATAATAAATTAAATGGAATTTTATTATGAATATATTTTATTATATTATATTTTATAACTGTTTTGTAAAATCAATAATATACAATAAGCCACATATTACAGAGTCATTCCACAAGATCAATGCCAAATAACAATGCTGAATTTGTGATGGAGGGGAATGTGAAATATTTAAGGCTTAACTAGCTGCCATGTTTCCATGTATTATCAAGCTGAGACTTCTAATTTTATAGGGGGTTTTAGGACCTCCACTTCATATTAGGCTTAACCACACCCCTTGAAACAGTCACTATCACACAGAGCATTTGGTTGTTTGTTGCTGCACATGATCTACAATTCTGAGCATTTTTAGCAATTGTCATAACAACTTTTTTGTTCTATGTACACATCAGAGGAAGCTGAGAGAGCTCCTACATGACCCTGTCCTCGACTTCCAGCATATGAAAGCAACAGGACTCAGGGTCCTCACTGCTCTGAGACACAGAAAAGGAACAGGCCAAAAACAGTACACCTTGTCTCAGTAAGGATCTGGATAGGAATACTCTACACACCTAACCCATACCTACCCTGGCGGCCAGACTTCATGTTGTTCCTCCAAGTGCTATGTGGTTCATATGAGGTCAATTTTATCAGTCAGAGGTGTAATGAGAATTTCATCCACTTGACTTAGAAATTATGCAAACTTTGTTGTTTATCATAACATGTCATTGATTTGTCAGCCTATTTTTTATACAAAATATACTCAATATGTTGTCTGTCATGAGAGACTTGAAGCATTAAGATGTTCTGCATGGGTATTAACTGCATGATGCCTCCTGACAAATCCCAAATACCTTATGTAATTCTTTTTACAAGACATAGTGTTTACTGAGGTCATCATTTTCTTCAAGGGCCTTGTATGAGTATGACAACTATGCCAATGCCTTCTTTATGGCTTTACTGACTAGTCTGTTTATACTCTTTGTCTCATACATGCACAGCAGTGTTCTGATTCACTTAGGTAGGAGCTGCCCTGCAGATAATGATGCAAACCAAAACAAACAGACCTCGCTCAACTGCCTTAAGGCTTGAATTAATGTCTACTATATTATGTATTGTATAATTGTAATCTCTGCTTTTAAGGTCCATTTTTATTGATCTTTGTGGTTGTAGAATTTCCTCAGGTTTGGTGAGTCAGACTATTTTATTAAGATATTATTCAGAATTATCCAGAATTGTCAAATAACATGGCCCTCATACAAAGTTACTTTGTAATTCCAAGTTCTTTTCTCATTTTCTGATAAAAACAGATCAACTGAAATCCACCGTGTAATGATTTTGCTTTGGTCTCTAGCTGTGTAAAGGTCTTTCTGGTGTAAGTTTTTTTCAGCTTATATCCACACATAGGTTTTTAAATAATTATTTGATTTTGAACAATCAAGTCGACTGTATCTTTACGTGTCTCCCTAAGAGGATATGAAAGTGTAGGTCTCCATGAGATTAGCATCATATAAATTGTCGAACAAACATTTGAGCCAAAAGAAACCATGTATATTTGATCTGTTTTTGCATTGTCCTGCTCAGGGCCGCGTCCTGTGTGTTCGTTTTCTGCCTTAAATACTCTTGTGAATGTTGAGACATGGCACTACTATATGAAAGTGCTAGTTCTAGCTTTTGCTTCATGTTACATATCATGTATGTGTCTTTTCTGCTGACTATAACACTGAAAACATATGGTATATCAGTCTCGTGTGATGGTGGTCCATTAGCAAAGGTCTGGATGGGTCTGACAATGGAAGGGTATAGAATGTTCATGTTTACACATCTGTTTTCTAGCGCTGCATCTTCATCCATACCATCCAGTGTATGACAGCAGACTCTGTAAAACATTGGAGAGAGCTTTTCCTGGCTATGCACCTTTCTGGTGATATCAAATAAAACACTGCATGTATTCACAACAGCACACTTTTAAGTCATTGTAGAGGAATGTCACTAATATGGCGTCTCTTGTAAAATAAACTTTTTTATAGAATGCTGTCTGTAATGTGGAACTGTTTTTTGGTGTCACAGTCACAGTGCTGCTCTTTGATTAGCAGCTGCTACAGTAAACAATACAACTTAGCTGCATCTGTCAAATGAATCAACATTGATATGCATCTGTTGGGGAAGGTATTGCTTAGGATGCATGACTGCTATCTGTGTAGTGGATAGGATTACTGCTAAAGCCTTTGGGATCATAATACAGAAAGTCGAGCAGCAAATAATTTAAAGCCCAGACCTAATGTTCTAATTTTGGACTTCAATTAATGACCTCTGCTAAAACTTTCTTAATGCAGAAAAAAATTATGGTAAAACTTTTGCATGGTTAGTTTTATAAAATGACCAACAAGAAAACAATGCAGCAATAAACACTGGATTATTTTTTACTGTCAACACAGGCAACACTTTTGGTTTTGCTCACATTTTGCAGCAGTTTGTTAAAAATCCATGACTATTTCCTATTGAGTGTGAACTGATTTATTCAGCCAATAAGCTGTCACTTCGCCAACCAATCAATCTTTCTCTTATGCATGAACAAACTGTCTGTCACTTCCCAAAGCTACATTTTGTGTTTGACAGTTTGCTGAATCTGACATGGCACACACTCATATGACCCCCCACACCACCCACCACCCCCAAAAAAAACAGCAATATAAACTTAACAAAAGAACATAAAGGTAGTTTTGCATTAGCCCCATTGTCTCGAAATTCAAAAAAGCCAAGTAGAAGCTATTTTCTTTTTTTAGAATTTTTTTATTGTCTGTTAGTCAAACAACACTTCATTAAAATATTACAGAAATTAATCAAACCAAATATTACAGAAGCTATTTTCTCAAAGACTGCTTAAAAGTATAAAGCCCTCATTTTAGCTGGAACAAATATTGGTTATTTATGCATTTAGTTTATTCATTTAGCAAAATAGTAGAGACATTTCCTTTTTTACCTAAAAAGAAGCCTATGGCTAAATAGTAAAATAAGATAAATATGCCTGTGGTCATGAACCAGTTTACCCTGAATACAATCTTTACACTTACTCAAGCTCTGCTAGCCAACACAGAAGACAGGATAGACACGAAGAAAGAATAAAAACTAAGAAGTCAGAATTCTTTCCTTGAGGAAAGAAAAATACTGTGGCGATCATAAGTGTAATTCATTACGTTATAAATTATTTCTCCTGTATCTAAGGGTTAACAAAGATCAGACTGAGAATAGCACTCAAGGAAATAATTTTGAATAAGAAAAATGCCCATATAATCAATTAACTTTCTCTTAGAACAGCTTTATACAACAGAGGTGTAGAGAAGTGGAGGGAACAATGTATTGTACTTTGTGATTCATGTTATCTGAAGGCTTCAGGTTCTTGAGTGAAAAACAACACCGAAGAATGACTGCATGTGGCCAGCTTGGAGCCAGGAAGGTACAGCATGTGGGCAGTGGAAACTAGATTCCTCTCTCCCTGTGAAAACTTGAGGCAGGCGAAACAAAACATCTTAAATGGCCATGAAGTTTTTCAGTGCATGGGCCTTAAAATGTTCATTCAAAACTCAGGCGTTTTATCTACTTACTTCCTTTGGAATAATAATAGAGACTAAAATGAAGTTTCTGGTTAAATTCTTTTGGTGATACATGCACCCAAGCCCTTCATCAAATGGCAGGAGTCTAACAGTCTTTTGGATTTTCTCTAATGTACCTTATTCTTGCCCTGTAAAACACACTGAAATATGATTTTAAAAAGTGCCTGTGACCATGAACCAGCTTGTTGTCCTGAATACAATCTTTATCCTTCACCAAGCTAAGGATGGCAGACAGTAGTTTTTTAATGAAAGAAAATCATTGTAGCACTTGTAAGTGTAATTAAGGTAGGGCTGGGCAATATGACGATATTTAGTATTGTGATGAATTACATCAAAATATGTCTGTCACAAATGAAGCCACGGACTCAATCTCCCAGAATCCTCTGGGAGATCACATGACCTTATCGCTTCCTGAAACATACACTGACTTCATCTTCCAGAATGCACAGGGAGATCAGATGACTTCTGGTTCCCATACAAGCGCCTATCAGCGTTCAAGATCAAGATGTGTTACACCTGTTGTTATGATCACATGACTTATCAGTTTAGCTTAAAAGCCCAGGTCTTTAGCAGCAGTGAGTTTTGAGGTATTGTTTCTACTGCAAACTACTGAGTGTTCTTTCCGTGGTATTCCTGTGTATGACTTGGTTTTCTCTGTTTTCTCTGACTCTGGGTTTTGATTTGCCCTTTGGATTGTTTGCCCTGGACCTCTGTTTTTTGTGCTTTGACCTTCTGCCTCTTTTTTGACCATGATTTTGGATTCCGACTTCAACATTAAAGCCTGCTTGTTTTCCTTTATCCGCAAGCGTCTATAATCTGTGAAATCATTACAGTGTCACAAATGCATAATAATGGACTGTGTACGTCAGGAACGCTGACCCACATATTTCATTACAAAAACACTACTATTAGGCCTGTTAAATTGGATTTAGTGCAGCTCAGTGTGTAACACATAAACTAAAAAACATTTGTATTCACAGCTTTTGACAGTGTCTTCAATTGTGGCCTTGCATGTATTTTTTGTCTTATCAGAACAAATGTATATTTTGAAGTATAGAGATATTATATTTCTGCCACACACTAGTTTAAAGATGTTAATTATTGACACTCATTCTGGGTTATATACTTACGAAAAGGCAGGCTGCCCATGATTAGGTGAAAATTGTTTACCAAAAAATTAAACTGATATAATTTTACCCAGGCGGCACGGTGGTGTGCTGGGTAGCGCCGTCGCCTCACAGCAAGGAGGGCCTGGGTTCAATTCTCCAGCCGGGCGACCAGGGTCCTCTCTGTGTGGAGTTTGCATGTTCTCCCCGTGTCTGCGTGGGTTTCCTCCGGGTTCTCCGGTTTCCTCCCACAGTCCAAAGACATGCAGTCAGGCCAATTGGACATGCTACATTGCCCCTAGGTGTGACTGTGTGAGTGACTGTCTGTGTCTGTCTGTCCGCCCTGCGATGGACTGGCGACCTGTCCAGGGTGTATCCTGCCTTCCGCCCGTAGACTGCTGGGATAGGCTCCAGCACCCCCCCGCGACCCTGACGGAGAAGCGGCTTAGACAATGGATGGATGGATGGATGGATAATTTTACCCAACACACAGAAACGTAGTCAATCAGCCAAAACGTGCCTGAACTTCTGAAACAAGCCTCTATAGTTATACGCTAAAGCTATGATATATGATATAATATAATAGAAGAAGACAGAGATTTCAACAACAGTGCAAAAACGTCCAGAAGCAAACTTCAGACACTAAACATGTCTTGACCGAGTGTGTTTGAGGTAAAGAGGAAAGCTGTATAAATTGGATTTCCTTGTTTTGTCTCTTTGAAAAACAAAGCAGTTTTGATAGGTTAGAGTAAAGGCAGCTTGGTAATGCTAAGTAGTGTGCTACTTCCTGGCTTGAGGCAGCCATGAGGTTTTAGTGCCAAGACTGGAGTGGGGTGTGGGGGAGGAGTCTCTGCACCATCAACCCTCCTCCTTTGCTTTGTAACAGCTGTGGGAAGGTCGTGTACATGGCTGTGTCTTTGAAGGAGCTCCCATTGGGTCAGAGGTCCATGGTGTGACATTCAGTAAGCTTGTGCCTGTGTTCTCTCTGATATCAAGTGCACAGACAGAGAAAGAGCGCTGTGACCTGTGAGGGAGGAGAAAAAAAAACACACACTGGCTGATGTAACTAGACTCTCACTATTCAGAAGGTACTGAGCGGAGTGGGCAGCAGTCTGTTGGCAGCACCAGCACGAGGTAAGCTCTGGGTGTCTATGTGGGGCTGTGTGTGTGTTTGTGTCTGTGTGTAATGAGGGTGTGTTGTATTACCTAAACCTGAAAGGGCTTCCAAGGACACTGTGGACTTAATGCTCATTAAGTAGAAAAGTAAAGGGAATGATCTTTTTACTTTATCTGATAGCATGGAGGACGTATATGTGAATAATAGTGCAGAGAAAGTGAAAAAAAGAAAGTGTACATGGACACTCACTTCAAATGGATCTCATTTCCTTAATAATCAGTGTCGTAGACCTATTACATAATTATTAGCCAATGTGGATGGTCAGTTTCAGAGCAATGTTTGTGAAGCAATGGTCACATGACCTCTGACCCATAGAGAAAGTTTAACTACATCTGCAGCCTTAAAAATTCAGTTTTTTTATGTTTATATTGTGCAGCTATTCCGAACTTAAAAGCTTTTAGCTTTATGTCCTGTAGACATTGCAGGCCACTATTGTAGACAAGGATTAAGCCTAAACATTTATTATATTTTCCTTTTATTCCATTTTCTTCTTCTCATTATTATTTACTATCCTAAATGAAGTGTTTTTATATTCCAATTTCATTTGAACATCACATAGCACTTCAATAATAAGGTCAAGCTTGGTCCTTTGTTCCATGTTTATGGGTGACTCCTGAGACTGTTCCCAGATCCATAATTACAGTCAGCCAAATCTCACCAAAGCTACAGATGTAATCATAGCAGACATATAAAGTTGATCATTTGAAAACTCCAGTGTTCATGTTTCAGATTACCTTCTGCACCACGTGCTGGACAATCAAAAGCTGAAATAATTCTCTTCATCATGGCGTTGTTGACACATGTGCTGGCCTGCCTCTTTGGCATTGGTTCATGGGTTGCCATCAATGGGATGTGGGTGGAGCTCCCACTGGTTGTACCTGAGATTCCTGAGGGCTGGTACCTGCCCTCCTACCTCACTGTCATCATCCAGTTGGCCAACATCGGTCCACTCTTCATCACACTCATGCACCGCTTCAAGCCAGGAGCTCTGGATGAGCGGCCAGTTATCTACACTATCGTAGTAATGGGTGTTGTAGCCACCTTCCTCCTGGCCTTCCTCTGGAAGCACACACTAGTTGTGGGGGGTGCTGTACACAGTGTGGCCCTGCTGTCTCTCAGTTTTCTTCTATCAGTGGTGGACTGCACATCTTCTGTCACCTTCCTCCCCTTTATGATGAGGCTCCCGCCTCAGTACCTCACCAGTTATTTTGTTGGGGAGGGTCTGAGTGGTTTGATTCCAGCGCTGGTGGCACTTATTCAGGGAGTAGGGATGGTTCAATGCAAGAATGCTACAGCTAATGCAAACGTTAGCATGGAGAACTCCACCTGGGGGTCAGGTGGTGAACTGGTGGCACATTATGAGCAAGCCAACTTCTCTGCTCAGGTCTTCTTCCTGTTCCTCAGTGTAATGATGATAGTGTGCCTGGGCGCTTTCCTGATGCTCAACCACCTCCCTGCTGTGGCCAAGGAACGCAAGTGTGAGCGCTACCTTGATGATGCCACGCACAGAGAGAAGGCTGGTGTTGGCCTCTCTCTGCAGAACTCTGTTCCAGAACAGAAACCCATGCTGGATTCCTCAGAGAGTCCAGTGAAAGAACCTCGCAGCAGCTTTGGCAAAGGCACCTTCAGCAGAGCACAGCTGGTCTTCATCTTTGTGGTCCTGGCCTGGGTCAATGCACTAACTAATGCAGTCCTCCCTTCAGTACAGTCCTACTCCTGCCTCCCTTACGGAAATCAGGCCTATCACCTGGCAACAACCATGGCTGCAGTGGCCAACCCTGTGGCTTGCTTCATTGCCATGTTTGTGCCAAACAGGTAAGATATTATGACCAAATTTGATTTGATAGAAGACTGGAAGATCTTTGTAGATTTGGTTGCACGATCCAGTGAAAACATAGCTGACTTAGCTGTCTTTCCTTTCAAGGTCCTTGGTTCTGATGGCGGTTCTCACAGTGACTGGTACAGGATTTGGGGCCTACATCATGGCCATGGCAGCACTGAGTCCTTGCCCTCTATTGGTACATCATGATATGGGAGCTGCACTTGTGGTAAGACTTACCTGTTTACCCAACCCAATTATTGATTATGATATTATCGAACACTGAAGCACTACAACAATTATGAGGCTTCATTGACTAAATATATGTAACTATAAACTATATCAATTATGATTAGGATATTCAAGTGTCTGTAAAGTGTCTGTTAGGACTTCCTGAAGTATTTAACAGATACATCTTTATGTAACTTAATAGTACTTAATGACATTACTGTACATTTTATTAACTGACTCTCTCTCTCTCTCTCTCTCTCTCTCTGATGCACAAATAGGTCATAACATGGGTGGTGTTTGTCCTCACTCTATCCTATGTGAAGGTGATCATTGGGGTGATCCTGAGAGATGAAGGACACAGCGCCCTCATATGGTGTGGTGCTGTAGTACAGCTTGGCTCCATGTTAGGTGCCATGTCGATGTTTCCTCTCGTTAGTATTTATGAACTATTCAAATCAGGGGATCCATGTAACACTAAATGTCCTAAATGATGACAAACATAATTAAGTCATAACATAAATATTAAATGTGTTACAGTTCATCACTCTGTGTAGTTCACATACACCAAAGGGAAAGTTTGCTTTAACCCTGCTGTAACACATAAGCCAGTTTTTGTATTTTTCCAGAGACCAAACTGAAATGTTATAAACAACACAGCCCATGTGTGCACAGTCTTTGTCTGTAAGCACTGCAGTAAACTCACTAAAGTAGACCTTTAGTGCTCTTGTTACACTTGACAGAGAATCTCTTAAATGGATGTAAATATCTATCATTGTTACATTATGGTCTTGGCATTATACTATTTAACGTTTACATTTTTGAGTCCTTTTTGTGTGTGTTTTTTTTAAGTGATTAGGCCTTAATAGTGTCAGTATTAACTACTTCTTTTTGTGTGCCATGTTTAAATAAAATGTACTTTTATAGAATAAAATATAATTATGTGGTGTGTTTATTTTATTTGTCTTCCTAAAGCAAAGAGAAAGAATACCTTCATGTTTGAGAGAAAAACAAACTCTCTTCAGTTTACAAATATTAACTAAAATCTTGTAGTGACATAAAAAGATCGGCATTGTTGACAGTTTGGTGGGAAAGTGATAAAGAGTGAAGAGATATCAAGTACTTCATTTTATTTCATTTATCATACTCAGTGGGTTTGAGTTTGTTTGGTCTTGGTTAAGATCTAGGAAAGTCCTTATAGGAAGGTCTGTTCACTCAGTGGCCATCTTTGAAATACCACAGTGCAGTTATTTCCAGGTATACGCAGGACCCTATCTCTTTGAATAGGGAGATACTAAAATACTCAAAACTGAAGCTCGAATTACAGAGCATGTTAAACACCTATTTGAACCACACTCACACAGTTTTACTCGTTCACATGCACACTAAACCTCTGGCTCACAGTTTCATTTTCTCTCTTCATTGTCAAAATCGGCAACTCATAGCTGATGCTTTACAGCTTGAAGCATAACCAGCAAGCCTATTGACGTGTTGTTGCCCATTACCAGCTTTTCTGTTCATATGCTGACCATCAGTTATGGGCATAATGGCTCTTTTTAGTGAGTGAGTTCAGTTGGCTCAGCTCACTAATGAGAGTTGACTCCCAAACAGCTGGTCATTCAGCAGCATGCATTTTCTTTTCTTTTTTTTTTTTTCATTAGCTAAGTTAACAATACTCTAAATGTAACAGTTGGGAGCAAGAAGGTGGAGGCATGTGCTGAGAAAAGCAAGATTTACTCGGGGCAAATCCAGGGTAATGATCAAAACAGTCCAGGTTCAGGGAGCCAAAACGGAGAAAAGGAGGGACAGACATGACAAAAATGAACTGGATAAACAAACAATGGGGGCCGGAAAGTCAAACACTATACAACACAAACAATACATGTACTTCAAACATAAACAGGGACAAAGACAAGCCAATCGTGACACTAAATCTATTTTATTTAATCTAATTTATTTTTCAATCTTGTCTACTTTCTATTTAACAAACATTTCACTACATTATAAAACAAAATAAGGTAGATGTTGGTAAGCAGTTCCACTGGATGAATTTCGAGAGGGAAGACTCATGAGACAAGCTGACGAGAAAAATGCAGGCAAATCTATCAATTAGTCACCAACAAAACAAGGCAGGTCATACACACCCAGCCATTACCATGTCTTGAAATATCTGCAGACACGTCTGAAAACACACTTCTAAAGATGTATTAAGACATCTTGAGGTATGTCTTTAGAAATGAAGACGTCTTCAAGACTTGTCTGTAGACACAGTGTCAAGATGTCTTGACTATAATAATCACCCAAGTTGTCTTATTTGTTGACGAGCTGAAGAATGCATGTTACTTATGTTTTAATAAAGGGTCACAAATCCATTTCAGTGCTTTTAAATATCTTTTTACAATAATCACCCTTAATAAAAATAATTATTTTTAATAAATTAATAAAAAATTATTTTACTGTCATTACAAAGTACATTACAAATTTTGATAAACTTTTATTATAATAATAAAATAAAAATACACATATATTAAACATATTAAACCTTTAAAAAATGTAACATTTAAATTGTTTTACATTTTTATTACTTTGTCAATTATGATTTTATAGTTTCTGGCTGTAGTAATACAGCAACTACTACCTTAAAAAAAAAAAAAGCTTTTCAGTAAAAGTATGCATTTTTATGTTAATTTGCTGGTGCCAAGTACAAATAAAATGTTTGGCAGTACCATAAGAATACCAAATTTATACCACAGGATGTTGTGGTGGCACCTTTCTCAACTGAACTGTCTTAAGACACAACCTCTCTACAGTTATGTCTTAAGTCATGCCTCACATTCAAGACCACAAAATAATTATTTCCTTGTCTCAACACAAAAACAGTGTCTTCACTTAAACGTTCACTTCACGTCTTAAGACGTTCTTGAGGCATCTTGGTGTAAGAAAATTACATCTTATTTAATACATTCAAGACATTCATCATCAGACATTAAAGTAAGAATTGATATTTTTGCTCTAAGGGGGATTACAGTTGCAGAGTGTATGTCAATTTGACACCAGTGTTGTAAATACAAATCATGCTGTGAGCCCAGCGTGAGTTTTAGCTAAATAGAGCATCACATCTGGATCCTCTACACTTGCATAATGTCCCCACCCCTTTTTAGGTGTAAGCAGCCCCTCTAATTTGACTTATGGTAAATACAAATTCTGAGGTCTTTGACAATTTAGCTTAAAATACAAGTACCCTGCAGATTTATAGCTATCAGGAGCCCAAATCCTCTGGCCAGTCAGGCAAACAATTATGTCGTTGCTGGTCAATGATTGTCATTGTTACATTAAATAAATAAATAAATAAATAAATAAGTAAGTAAATAGGGGTTGATGAAGGTCCTTTTAGTCTGCCTCCATTAGTGGACAAAGTGGACAAACAGCCCCACCCAGTGGCCAAAGAGTCATTTTCTGACATATACAACTACCTTACTGAATCACCAGGTAATGTGTCTTCGATATCTGTCCGTTCTTCTGTCATTAACACACTTTAATTTGCAGTTTTGGTCTGCATGTATGTTTTTCTAGCGCTCTTTGTCCGTACCATCTAGTGTGCGACTGCAGACTCTATGCACCTTTCTGGTGACGTCAAACAAAACACTGCCTGTATTCACTACAGCACACTTTTAAGTCATTGTAGAGGAATGTCACTAACATGGCGTCTCTTGTAAGATAAACTTTTTTACAGAACGCTGTTTTAGCGGCATGTGCTACCCCGGGCTCAAGGAGGAGGCTGGAGGCAGGGTTCAGGGTCAGCAGCCATTATCTTAATTTTCCCACCCAAACACAACAAACAAAACCAACACTCAGCTGGCCACTTTTCAGTGGCTCAAGCTGTCTAGACTTCTCAGTCCTCTCTTCCCTCAGCTTTTCAGCTCATTCAGAGTCTCTCTCTCTCTCTCTCTCTCTCTCTCTCTCTCTCTCAGCGCTTTGTAAAGGCGCTCACTCCGCCCGCCAGATGAGCATCAGCTGCTCTCATTAAGGGCAGCGTGAGCACCGGAGCCCAGAGGGAGCGACAGATCGCCGCTCCGCCTCCCCGTCACCGCCCCCTGGTGGCAGCTCAGCCGCCAGACGCCTCGCTGCGTAAAAGGGGGCGGGGCCCAGGCGGCGTAGCTCGGGACTCGCTCCTTGCTCTGGTGCCTCTCGTGGTCGGCACCGTCGTCCCCCTCCTCCCGCCGTCACTCCCACATATCTGGGGAACTCGGGCTTTGCGCTCCGCCCCCTCCACACCAAGGTTCGTCGCCGCTGAGTGTTCGCCCGCCTTCCTGCCGACTCTCTCAGCCGTCATCGTCGGGGCCGGGCCACAGCTGTCTATAATGAAAATGGAATAGGCTGATATTAATAAGGAGAACGGAAAATCTAACAGGGCCAAGGTTACACTGGGGCAAAAGTGTGATGTCTCTTAAATAGGAAAACATGAGTATTTCAGTTCAATGAAAATATTCTATTACATTTTACTGAAGGGCCTTACACACGTTCTTATTGAACACTACACTTGGTTGTGATTTAGAGGTCGAAATAGCAGTAAAATGACTCTACCTGTTAGTCTGTTCAGTGGCCCTATCACTTCTACAGGGATGCTCTATTTTGTTTGATTCTGTATTATTGCTATTCATATTTGCTTTTATTTGATGTAACTATTTAATGCCGAAACAAATTGTGGTAAACCACTTGTATGGTTAGTTTTCTGAAATGAGCAGCATAAAAATGAAGCAACAATAAATACAGGTTTATTTTTACAGGTATAGTTTTTACAGTCACAGAACAACACAGAACAGGAAATCAACACAGAAATGAGAAACAAATGGTTTTATGCACTTGCCAGTTCTGACATACACCTGCCTTTAGCACAACAACAACCCATTTTAACCCGTTTTAAAACTCCGGCAATACGATCTGAGAGGGAATGATATCACAAGTAAAAGCATGCCAACCTGGTATTATTTTTTTACTGTAGTTTTACAACATAAATTAAGAGTCTTCCCCCACAGGACACAGGTTTCACAGGAGAATTCCTAGCCTAGAAATTCAGCAAGATTCTAATTTGTAGACAGTAGAAGAATGTTTTTTTTTTTTTTTTACTCCAGTAGCTGGAGTTTGTCTACACTAAAATATAAATGCAAATGCTTCAATTTTGCAGCAGCTTGATTTTAAAAAATCCATGATATTAGTGTCTGAAACGCTGAAACAGAAACTCCAATTCCCCTTCCAGCTGTGCCTGAACTAGAAACTATTTTGTTGTTGTTGTTGTTAATCAAACAGCACTTCATCACAATATTACAGAAATTAAACAAAAATAACAGAAGCTATTTTCTTAAAGACTAGTTTAAGGTTAAAGCCCTAATTTTAGCTGTAACAAATATTGGTACTAATGCATTTACCTTATGCTTTATGCATAATAATATTATACATTATGTTTTGTCTTCAGACATGTTCTTTTTTGCCTTTGGTTAATTAGTAAAATAACATAAAAAATGTACCTGTGGCTGTGAAACAGGTTGATATCTTGAAGATAATCTTCAAACATCAAACACAGAACATTAGACAGACATAAAGAAATAATAAAAACTAAGAAGTCAGAGGAAAGAAAAACAATGGCAATCATAAGTGTAATTAACTACATCATAAATGCAAGTCATAAGTGTGAGTTATTTATACTTTCCTTTTGGAAAAAACACCCTTTTTTCAGCTGTATCAAAAGGGTTATCAAGCATCAGACTGAGAAAAGCACTCAAGGAAATCAATTAGAATAAGAAGAAAACATAAACTAAAATATTTAACTCCTCTACTGCTGTTGACTTCTACACATGGCATTTAACCCATATATTCAATAACATTTCTCTTAGAACAGCACATAGAGGAAACATATGCTTTATGCAACAGAGGTGTAGAGAAGTGGAGGGAACAATGTATTGTACTTTGTGATTCATGTTATCTGAAGGCTTCAGGTTCTTGAGTGAAAAACAACACCGAAGAATGACTGCATGTGGCCAGCTTGGAGCAAGGAAGGTACAGCATGTGCAGAGTGGAAACTAGATTCCTCTCTCCCTGTGAAACCTTGAGGCAGGCGAAGAAAGATATTTTAAGAGGGCATGAAGTACATTTTTAAGTGCATGGGCCTTAAAATGGCCTTTCAAAACTCATTAGCTATAGCTTTAGACTGTTGTAAAGTTTCCGTCTGAAGGTGAAATACCCTGAGGTGAAGATTTTATCAACACTAAGCATATCTGTAGCAGAAAATGCAGAATGACTATAGGTATTAACACCAACAAAAGGCATGCCTGCCCTGACTCATAGAAATCACAGGCTTCGATCTAAAGCTGTCTGACAGTTGGTTTAGTTAAGCATGCACTCCTTCCTCCACAACAGTGAGGGCATAACCTCAGGGCCAGACTGCTCTGTCCTCTCCCCCCCTCTCCTGGCCTGCCTTGGGTCTCAGACTGGACTCTTCTCTAAGACCCGCCAGCCACACTGCATCACAGGAGCAGCCAGACTGGTATCCAGAGCCGTCCTCTCTTGTTAAACATTCTGAGCCTGAGCAAGGCCAGGCTGATAGTGGAGACTCAGACCGGAACAGCACACACTGGAACTGATGCTGTGAAGGACAGTCAGAGGAGGTTTCAAAACAAGTGAGTCACTGTACGTTATTAAAGCCTTGTCTGTATAGAAATGATTCCTTTTAGCATCAAGGATGTCTTTATTTTTTCATCAGCTTAAGTGGTAGTTATGAGTGTGATTGGTAAAAAAATGAATGATTGTACTTTACTTTAATACGCAGTTATGGTGGAATACTACTTTATATGTGGATGTAGGGATCAATCTGTGTTTTTTAAGTGTTCCTTAAACCTGCCTCCTTTACTTTGTTTGACTCTCTCTGATCCATGATCCATGATCCGTATTACAACAAATGTGTTTAAATATTTTGTCCATTGCCTTCTCCCCTCCTGCATGACCTTTTATTACATAATGAAAAAATTCTCCATGGGATTATGTGTAATTAAGTCAAATACTACCTCTAGTTAGTGCTGTGTTTTAGGAGCTATTCCCTTGATCCTTTTTTTTAAATAGATAACACTGTACCTTAACTCATTTTTCACAGATATGAGCAAATACGCAATTTAACTGAGGACAGGAAACTATGTAACATTCACATGACACTTTCAGGGCAGCTTAAACACCCCTTTGGCTTAATATATA
This sequence comes from Pygocentrus nattereri, assembly GCF_015220715.1. Lineage (NCBI taxonomy): Eukaryota > Metazoa > Chordata > Actinopteri > Characiformes > Serrasalmidae > Pygocentrus > Pygocentrus nattereri. The sequence continues at coordinate 26,436,759 of NC_051213.1, forward strand.
GGTCAAAAGTCATGTGTAGCAGAGGGCATAGACGGTATGTCACCACACAATCAACCTCAAAGCAGAAGAGAGATTGTATGTTTGCATGATTTCTTATGGATTTTCTCATTTTTGTGAGTTAATTCTTCTTCTTCTTTAGTTAAAGGTATTTAGTTTATTACACTTATGAGTACCACAATGTTTTTTTTTCAGCAAGAAGTAAACTCATCACTATTTAGTGTGTATTCTTCTATTATGTCTATCCTATCTTCTATTATGTCTATCTTACCTTCTATTATGTCTATCCTATCTGTCTACCACAGAGCTTGGCTAACTGTGAAGATTGTGTTCTGCTTCATGGCCACAGGCATTTCTTAAATCGTATTTCAGTGTGTTTTACAGGACAAGAATTAGTTACATTAGAAAAAAATGTAAAAGATTTTTAGACTCTTGCCATTTGATTTGAATCACCAAGAGAATTTAACCAGAGGCCTGATTTTAATCTCTATTACAATGGCAAAGGAGGTAAGGTAATATGTAGCTTAATGAATATTTGTGACAGCTAAAGGAGAGTGTTTAACCCCTAAAAGGGCTTATTATTCTGTAACTACTATAATTACTTAGTAACTACTATAACCTAATTGTGTAAGTTATGTAGTTATAAGACTGAGGAACTGATGTACACACATACACTTATAGGTCCCATTGACTGTAAGGGGTGAAGGTCAGCCTGGTCAATAAGATGTTTAAATACGCTTTTCTGAGCATCTGATGGATATACACATATGATGGAAATACACTGCTCAGAAAAATAAAGGGAACACTTAAACAACACAATATAACTCCAAGTAAATCAAACTTCTGTGAAATCAAACTGTCCACTTAGGAAGCAACACTGATTGACAATCAATTTCACAGCTGTTGTCCAAATGGAATATTAAAATTATTGGCAATTAGCAAGACACACTCAATAAAGGAGTGGTTCTGCAGGTGGGGACCACAGACCACTTCTCAGTACCTTTCTGCTTTCTGGCTGATGTATTGGTCACTTTTGAATGCTGGTGGTGCTTTCACACTCGTGGTAGCACGAGACGGACTCTACAACCCACACAAGTGGCTCAGGTAGTGCATGTCATCCAGGATGGCACATTAATGCAAGCTGTGGCAAGAAGGTTTGCTGTGTCTGTCAGCGTAGTGTCCAGAGGCTGAGGCGCTACCAGGAGACAGGCCAGTACACCAGGAGACGTGGAGGAGGCCGTAGGAGGGCAACAACCCAGCAGCAGGACCGCTACCTCTGCCTTTGTGCAAGGAGGAACAGGAGGAGCACTGCCAGAGCCCTGCAAAATGACCTCCAGCAGGCCACACATGTGCATGTGTCTGCACAAACGGTTAGAAACCGACTCCATGAGGATGGTATGAGGGCCTGACATCCACAGATGGGGGTTGTGCTCACAGCCCAACACCATGCAGGACGCTTGGCATTTGCCAGAGAACATCAGGATTGGCAAATTCGCCACTGGCGCCCTGTGCTCTTCACAGATGAAAGCAGGTTCACACTGAGCACATGTGACAGACGTGATAGAGTCTGGAGACGCCGTGGAGAGCGATCTGCTGCCTGCAACATCCTTCAGCATGACCGGTTTGGCAGTGGGTCAGTAATGGTGTGGGGTGGCATTTCTTTGGAGGGCCGCACAGCCCTCCATGTGCTTGCCAGAGGTAGCCTGACTGCCCTTAGGTACCGAGATGAGATCCTCAGACCCCTTGTGAGACCATATGCTGGTGCGGTTGGCCCTGGGTTCCTCCTAATGCAGGACAATGCTAGACCTCATGTGGCTGGAGTGTGTCAGCAGCTCCTGCAAGATGAAGGTATTGAAGCTATGGACTGGCCCGCCCGTTCCCCAGACCTGAATCTGATTGAGCACATCTGAACATCATGTCTCGCTCCATCCACCAACGCCACGTTGCACCACAGACTGTCCAGGAGTTGGCGGATGCTTTAGTCCAGGTCTGGGAGGAGATCCCTCAGGAGACCATCCGCCACCTCATCAGGAGCATGCCTGCACATTCAACTTTGTACAGAACAAAGTATTCAATGAGAATATTTCATTCATTCAGATCTAGGATGTGTTATTTGAGTGTTCCCTTTATTTTTTTGAGCAGTGTACATATATATATATATATATATATATATATATATATATATATATATATATATATATATATATATATATATATATATATATATAGGATCTTTTTAATTTGAGAGAGTCAAAAGCAAATAAAACGCGTTTGGTTTACGGTGAATTCTGACCCTCTTTGCTTGCCATAAGAAAGAGCGCTTTGAACCGTGAGAGGAGAAAAAACCGCTCGAGCCGGTTGTTGTAGACACGCGCTGCTCACAACGTGTGGAGTCGGCAGCGGCGCGCGAGGTAGGCTGTGTGTGTGTGTGTGTGTGTGTCTGTGTGTGTGGGTGTGTCTGTGTGTGTGGCTGTTTGTGTATCTGTGTGTGTGTTTCTGTGTGTGTGTGGGGGGGGGGTGTCTGTGTGGGTGTGTGTGTGTGTGTGTGTGTGTGTATATCTGTGTGTGTGTACATCTGTGTGTGTGTGTATATATATCTGTGTGTGTGTGTGTGTGTCTGTGTGTGTATCTGTGTGTGTGTATCTGTGTGTGTGTGTCTGTGTGTGTGTGTGTGTGTGTGTGTGTCTGTGTGTGTATCTGTGTGTGTGTGTGTGTCTGTATGTGTGTGTGTGTGTATCTGTGTGTGTGTGTGTGTGTGTGTGTGTGTGTGTGTGTTGAGCAGTGATTGGGGATAAACTGCACTTCATGAACGGTCATTTACAGTTTCTGGCAGCATGGAGGAAGTCAGGAAGTGCACGTGGACACTTCTTGGAAACGGCGCTCATTTCCTTAATCGTCAGTGCAGCTAATTTTGAGATGATTAGCGAATGTGGACGCTCAGGTTTAGAGAAATGCGTTTGTGAGGCGAAGGTCACATAACCTTGGCTTGACCCATGAGGGACTTTTAATGAGATGATCAGTCTTAAAAATGTTGTTTTTAAAAGTTTAAATTGTGTCGTTACTCCGAACAGACCAGCTTCCTGTCCTGTATACACAGCAGGTAAGCTAGCTACCTTAGCACTGAATGTGAGGATGGATGGATTTAGGCTGAGAAGTGCAATGATTCCATACAGTAGTGTGGTCTACAAAAATATACAGCACTTGAAGCTCTTTTAACTAGTTTTAAAACCACTTTAAATGTTCATTCTAATCATTTAGTTACACAATACATAGTTATAAAATAATGGCTATTATTTTTATATTATTTTAGATATTATATTATTTTTAATAATGACTATTTATTATTATTATATTACTTATTATTTACTATTTAATAGAAATAGTAGCTAGCTGTCCTTTCCCTTGGATGTTATGACTTGTAAATAAAGTGGGGTTTTTTGTGTCTAATTGTCATTTAGCACTTCAATAATAAGGTCAAGCTTGGTCCTTTGTTCCATGTTTATGGGTGACTCCTGAGACTGTTCCCAGATCCATAATTACAGTCAGCCAAATCTCACCAAAGCTACAGATGTAACCATAGCAGACATATAAAGTTGATCATTTGAAAACTCCAGTGTTCATGTTTCAGATTACCTTCTGCACCACGTGCTGGACAATCAAAAGCTGAAATAATCCTCTTCATCATGGCGTTGTTGACACATGTGCTGGCCTGCCTCTTTGGCATTGGTTCATGGGTTGCCATCAATGGGATGTGGGTGGAGCTCCCACTGGTTGTACCTGAGATTCCTGAGGGCTGGTACCTGCCCTCCTACCTCACTGTCATCATCCAGTTGGCCAACATCGGTCCACTCTTCATCACACTCATGCACCGCTTCAAGCCAGGAGCTCTGGATGAGCAGCCAGTTATCTACACTATCGTAGTAATGGGTGTTGTGGCCACCTTCCTCCTGGCCTTCCTCTGGAAGCACACACTAGTTGTGGGGGGTGCTGTACACAGTGTGGCCCTGCTGTCTCTCAGTTTTCTTCTATCAGTGGTGGACTGCACATCTTCTGTCACCTTCCTTCCCTTTATGATGAGGCTCCCGCCTCAGTACCTCACCAGTTATTTTGTTGGGGAGGGTCTGAGTGGTTTGATTCCAGCACTGGTGGCGCTTATTCAGGGAGTAGGGATGGTTCAATGCAAGAATGCTACAGCTAATGCAAACGTTAGCATGGAGAACTCCACCTGGGGGTCAGGTGGTGAACTGGTGGCACATTACGAGCAGGCCAACTTCTCTGCTCAGGTCTTCTTCCTGTTCCTCAGTGTAATGATGATAGTGTGCCTGGGCGCTTTCCTGATGCTCAACCACCTCCCTGCTGTGGCCAAGGAACGCAAGTGTGAGCGCTACCTTGATGATGCCACACACAGAGAGAAGGCTGGTGTTGGCCTCTCTCTGCAGAACTCTGTTCCAGAACAGAAACCCATGCTGGATTCCTCAGAGAGTCCGGTGAAAGAACCTCGCAGCAGCTTTGGCAAAGGCACCTTCAGCAGAGCACAGCTGGTCTTAATCTTTGTGGTCCTGGCCTGGGTCAATGCACTAACTAATGCAGTCCTCCCTTCAGTACAGTCCTACTCCTGCCTCCCTTACGGAAATCAGGCCTATCACCTGGCAACAACCATGGCTGCAGCGGCCAACCCTGTGGCTTGCTTCATTGCCATGTTTGTGCCAAACAGGTAAGATATTATGACCAAATTTGATTTGATAGAAGGCTGGAAGATCTTTGTAGATTTGGTTGCACGATCCAGTGAAAACATAGCTGACTTAGCTGTCTTTCCTTTCAAGGTCCTTGGTTCTGATGGCAGTTCTCACAGTGACTGGTACAGGATTTGGGGCCTACATCATGGCCATGGCAGCACTGAGTCCTTGCCCTCTATTGGTACATCATGATATGGGAGCTGCACTTGTGGTAAGACTTACCTGTTTACCCAACCCAATTATTGATTATGATATTATCAAACACTGATGCACTACAACAATTATGAGGCTTCATTGACTAAATATATGTAACTATAAACTATATCAATTATGATTAGGATATTTAAGTGTCTGTAAAGTGTCTGTTAGGACTTCCTGAAGTATTTAACAGATACATCTTTATGTAACTTAATAGTACTTAATGACATTACTGTACATTTTATTAACTGACTCTCTCTCTCTCTCTCTCTCTCTCTCTGATGCACAAATAGGTCATAACATGGGTGGTGTTTGTCCTCACTCTGTCCTATGTGAAGGTGATCATTGGGGTGATCCTGAGAGATGAAGGACACAGCGCCCTCATATGGTGTGGTGCTGTAGTACAGCTTGGCTCCATGTTAGGTGCCATGTCGATGTTTCCTCTCGTTAGTATTCATGAACTATTCAAATCAGGGGATCCATGTAACACTAAATGTCCTAAATGATGACAAACATAATTAAGTCATAACATAAATATTAAATGTGTTACAGTTCATCACTCTGTGTAGTTCACATACACCAAAGGGCAAGTTTGCTTTAACCCTGCTGTAACACATAAGCCAGTTTTTGTATTTTTCCAGAGACCAAACTGAAATATTATAAATATCACAGCCCATGTGTGCACAGTCTTTGTCTGTAAGCACTGCAGTAAACTCACTAAAGTAGACCTTTAGTGCTCTTGTTACACTTGACAGAGAATCTCATAAATGGATGTAAATATCTATCATTGTTACATTATAGTCTGTCTACCATAGTAACTTCAGCTGATACTTGATGAAGAGTGCCTTGGCATTATGCTGTTTAAACTTTAAGTCTTTTTACATTATGTTTGTGAGTTTTATGTAATTTAATTTTTGCTTTTTTTATTTATTAGGCCTGAATAGTGACAGATTAACAATTTCCTTTTTGTAGGACTCTGTCATGTTTAAATAAAATGTGTGTTTTTTAGAATGAAATACTTGAAATACAATTCTGTAGTGTGTTTATTCATTTTATGTTTCTAAAGCAAAGAGAGCGTTCCATCATACTGGCGAGAAAAACAAACTATCTTCAGTCTACTAATATTGACTTTTCTAAAATCTTGTGGTGATATAAAAATAACTTTTTCTGGCTTTGACGCTTGAGCTCTTAGTGCAGTGCGCCAGAAAGCCAATAAATCGTGGTTGTGATGTCACAGCTCGGTGGTCTAAATCTACAGGCAGTATACAGCTCTGTTATATTAGGTTAAATTTCTCAGCTTAAGACATCCCTGACGGAGAAGTGGCTTGGAAAATGGATGGATGGATGGAAGACATCGTTTTTGACAATGTTGGCTATAACTGAAAAGAAAACGTAGCTCTTGCGAGTTGAAAATTGCACTCTCTCAAAATGCGAGTTCGATATAAAGCGATTCATCTTCAGTCCTGCACTGTGCTGAGTTCTGTAGTCTAGAGTTCAGCCTGAGCGCTTTACAGGTTCACAGCCTGCTCTCAGCCCAGATCGGACGGCGGCGTTAACGCGCCAGGCCCTTAGATGGCAGTAATGCCTCTCTGCAGGAACCTGTGAGGCAACAGCCACAGAAAGAAATGACAAGCACGTCCATGCCCGCCGTTTGAGACGTGCGTTTAGAACTGCGGACAGAAATGGAGGTGATGGAGAAACAGCACTTCATCTTTCTAGAGCTGAGACAACGGCTGCAAAGCGGCCTCATCGTTTTACGGCAAGTACTGCGCTCATTTTCACGGATCATGTCCGCTTGCTTCCTGTCTGGCTGCCAGTGAGTGGAGAAGGGTCGTTTGTAGCTGGTCATGTCCATTCATTCCGAGTCATTTGGGTCGTTTCAGTGAAGCGGGTCAGTCAGTCCGGTCTCTTCTGAAGTTTCAAGCGTTTCGCAGTTCGCACGTGGGCTGACGTCACGCACGCAGACCAGCGGCGTCACGAGTGTTTCTTACTCTGTGCTGAACGGCGCTCGTTCACTTCGATCCTGGACGCTTATTTGTGTCTGCACACAGGAATAAATCCTTCGTTAGTTTATGTGGATTTGGACGCGTTAGACTAGTTTTTCATGCCGTTCAAGTGCTGCTTAAAACACGTCTTATAAAGTGAAACCTCCGTGGACTTGAGACCAGAAGAAACAGCAAAATAAACAAACAGGAAATAAATAATAAAAGTGAATCGTGACCTGGATGACGGTAACCAGACAAGTTACCCAGCCAAGCAGCCCAGCCAAGCATGAGCACATCACGGGAGCTGAGGGACGCTTAACGCCGCAATACACACAATACGACCCAGAGCCGGTTTACAAGACCTTTACCGCAGCTTCTCTGTACAAGAACATATAACCTAGCGAAAATGGACGATAGTGAGGCTCGGGGTTCTCTACGGAACCTTCAGGTCCTAATGTTGACCGTTTATCAGTGAGCTCGAGGTGAGAAACGGTCGTTCTCTGACCTCGGAGTGTAGTAACGGCCCCTGGACCTGCAGCGGCTGTTCTCTTGCAGTGGCGCTGTTGTGGGATTTTACTGTGTATAAAGAACGGGCTGCTGTCGTGTCTGTCCGCATGTGCTCGACTCGCCGCCCCAGATTAGTACAGATAGCTGACTGTGACCGTTTGTAAATCATTTCAGTCCACCCGTTGTCCTCATCTGATTTATTTATAAAACACAAAGGATAAATTCTGCTCATATTTTTCTACAAAATGCACTCAGAAAAAAGCAGCGCACACAATCAGTTAAGCTGGCTATACTATGCATTTTATTTTAGACATCCTTATCTGGTTCATGAGCTCTCTGACATTTAGCTGACAGTCACCTAGCACTGATGCGACTGTGATAAACACGGGAATACAAGACAAACGGAGCAGGCAAGGACAAGAATCTGCTGTATTTATTAAAAAAACAACTTTATTTCAGACATTCTCAGTCCTTTTCATCGTCCGGGGACAACATCAGTCTGTCATGTTGGTTCCGCTGAACACGTGCGACAGTAAAGAAACGTTGAATGTAATTTTTGGTTTGAAATGTGATTCGGGCTTTACAGCCGCTCCTCAGCTCGGACTCTCAACCCGCTCAAACCCGCTCTCAGGGTGTCTTTTGCAAACGACGACGATGTCAAATCCGGAGTGACGGAAGCACTGGGATGAAAGAAGAGCACCAAATATTCCCATTTATGCCAAATCATTTTGATGCTGCACCTTGATGACGCACCTCCATCTCTCCTGCATGCGCGTTTGAAACCCACGTGACCAGCGTAGCTACTGACTCTCTTACCGCAGAAACCCATTGGTGGTGCCTGGTCACACAAATCCGATCTGATCTCTTGCAAATAACCGTGCGGACAGTCGTCTGAAATGATCTGATTTGAGGAATAAATCCGGTTTGCCTGTAGTCTGAACGTAGCCTGATACACCCGCTTCAGATCTGGCTGATGTGCTGTATCTGGGCTTGTATTCGTTACACTTCTCTGGGCAGGAGTGCTGAGCTGTGACCTGCTTCTTTCAGGCAAGTCGAGGAATCTGATCCTAGATGAGTACCTGATCTTACTGTGAGAAGCTTTATGAATACGGGCCCATGTGTGTTTAAATAGGGTAAGCACTAAGGTCAGTGAGTACTCCAGGGTCAGGAATCTGTGCCTTATGCTAAGCATATTGTATTGTATATTATATAAGCATATATATATATATATATATATATATATATATATATATATATATATATATAAGCATATTGTAAGCAAAGCATCAACGTTCAGTTCTGCGTATCTACCTAGACAATATATTGCAGTAATTGTGGTTTTCAAAAAGTAAAAACCAGCCGTTTTTACTACTAGATGTCTCATCTTGTGAAGCTCCGTATTTAAGTAGTATTACCTTCCACCACTAGGTGGAGGTGCTTATTAGGCTTGGGACCCTTTTTTAGTGGATGCTTTTAATAGTGTTTATCTGATACTCGTGAGCTGGCAGATGGTTGGAGGAAAAATGCACATTGGGACTAAAATTATAAATACAACATATCTCAGTTCTTTCTCATCACAGCCCTTCTTGCTGGTAATGGTACTGAAGCGGTACTGAATCTACAGAGTTCATGCACTCATTAAGCCTGTTAGGCCGTTCTGCTGTTCGCATGTGAGAGGTGGGCTGAGGACAGGTAGAATTGGACAGTGCTGATGGATGGCCCCTACTTTCTCTTTTCGCCCCAGGTTGAAACCGTTCTAATAGTGGGTGTAGAGAACGATGGCCTTTCTTTTTTTTTTCTTTTTTTTTTGCACTGTGTTCAATATTTTTTTCACCAGAGCCCTTAAAATAGGTTTCAGTGGCTTTCTGATAATTAATTATGATATTATGTTTTTCCTACTTGCTTTTGCTTTTTATTTTAAAGGGCGCATGTCATGGAAAACATAACTCCTCGTTCTTCTGAAATCAGAGTCTGATGTAATATGCAAGCACTATTTAAGTCTCAAAGCTTACTACTCACTTCCCTATCCATACAGTTCATATATGGAAATTAAGCTGCAAAAACATCCTGATTTGAATTCATCCATTAGTAGATCCCTGGGAAATAAAACGCAAGGAAAATGAAGAAATGTGCCCTTTGAAATTCTCAGTAGTCCTTATAAGTCAACATGAGTAGTGCAGTACTATTTACCTTTGCTAACTTTGGCTTTTTTTTCATTTAGAAATGATGCTGTTGAAGACAGAGCTGAGATAAATGTGTCTAGTGGAGACTCAGCCCTTAAAATTCGAGCACCTGATGGGGAGTATCAAGTGAAGCTGTTACCAGGGCTCGGTCTAGTGGAGGGGTCGTGTCAGAAGAGTGCTGAAGTGAATGATGATGGGTTGCATATCAGACTGCGGTTGAAGGTGGACCAGTGTTCAGGTACCCGCTGAAGATAATTCTGAATGTAAACTAATTGTGTACGCTGCACTCGCTGTCACAGGAGTTTGTACATAAAGACGAACACAGAAGCCCTTATGAGCTGATGTCAGAAGGTCATTAAGCATGACACTGTGCAAGGGGTGGTTGAATCTCATTTGATTTGCTTGAGGAGTTTAAGTAATGAATGCAGACCTGCCTTCAGGCTCCACACATTATCACACTTCAGAGATTAACTGAGACTAATGACGGAACACGGAATGCACCGGTCGCATGACCTTTGGCTATGAGCCACTGCAGTACTCTTGAGCCCTGTTGGGCAAGATCTGTGACCACATGACCTTGAAACTAGTTGTCTTGACAACTTTCTTCAACTTTGGGGTCATCAAAGGCTGGTTCTCACTGACACATTTTTTTTGTTAATTTCTTATACATGGGTAAGTGGGTTCTTACTGTATGTTTGTGTATATGATGATGTTTTTCTGCATGCCACTACTGGCATGAACCTAGGTTTTTCTGAAAGTCATATAAAATAATTTTGTTTTAAAAGTGTGACCTCCTATTTAAAAAGGTCAAATATCTATCTCCTCATTTGGCAGTTGTAGACCTTTCCAGTGTCCTCTTGTGATGTAGGTTATGTTTGTTATTTTGTTGTTTACTTTTGCCAGAGGCTTCAGACAGTGTGATTGAGCGCTTGAGAGCGCAGGAGAAGTATTGTATTCTGTGCCAGTCCTGCGGGGCCATGCTGTTTAAAGACAGGTGAGGCAGAAGTTCATTTGTTCAAATCTAGTTCAAAGAGTAAGTTGGTTTATCCTATTCTAGTTCATTGAAGAGACGAATGTAGTTAAGACAGAGGCATTTAGCCATGTAACACGGCTTTAAAGACCACAACTTTGTTGAGCAAGTAAAGTGTATGACAATTTCCTTCTTGAACAGAGTTTTCAGACGAGTTCTCCCCCTACCCAACGGGAACTGGAATGCTTTAGTGGATGATTGGTGCTGCCATCCTGATCCTTTTGCAAACAGAAAGCTTCTCCCTAAAGAAGAGGACTGCTTACTTGGAGACACTTATTTCCTCTTGACCTGGGATAGTAGTTGCGACCAAAGCCTTGCACAGGAAGTGGACCTATCCCATGTAAACTCTGGCTCTAATCAACATTCGGGGAAGGTATGTTACATTGTTGAGATTGACAACAATTTTGCATGTTACTGACACAAATAGCCGTTCATTTGTTGCCGTGTGGTATCCATGACTGCTGTTGCTTTTTTGCATTTTGACATAGTAAGTTAGTATAGTAATTCATATTTGAAGTGCAGTTAACACTGACAGGTTAAACCTCCAAATATGCATCTAGTACTGTGAAGAAGTCAGGGAACATCTTTAATTTATTTAATTTCCAGTCAAAGCAGCTATTATGTACAAGTTATAAATTTTTCAGCATCAGGGAAAAGAGCAGAAAATGTATATTTAAAGGAGAATTACACAGAAGGCTCAGTGAAGTCATTCAGTATTTAGCAAGTCCACAATTTACCTTTATTACAACGTCCATTCTTTTCAGGAGACTTGCTTTAAGTTTTTTTTTTTTTTTTTTTTTTTTTTTTTTTTTTTTTTTTTAAATGTACAGGAATATTTTCCACACCTACAAAGTTCTTACAACCTGGTTGCACTTTCTGCTTTCACAATCCAGGTGATCACAAACACATTCAGTGATGTTGAGGTCTGGACTCCACCAGCAGCTTCTTTGATTTGTGCATTTTTTTTTTTTTAATCTATAATTTTTTCAGTAACAGCTTCTGTTAGTTGTTTAATAGGTGTTGGCACGGTTGTTAGGAGCCCCATTTTCAAAATCTTTTAATAATTTTTTAACTTGAGTTTTGAAAACTCATTTTTTAATGTACTTTTCTTTAACTTTCCCTTTCTTTATCCAATTGCATTATTTTATATCTAATCAAAACTCTGACAGGCTTACCAGCTGTGTGTCAGACATTGCTTGGTGGATGTCAAGTTTACTATGACTAAACCAAGAAAAAGCTGAAATACTGACCCTTGATACTAAAATTAAGAAAAGTTGCTTTGTGAGAAGCTAGACTGTTTTATTTTGTATAGCAAAGCCTAAGTATAAAACCTGGATGTAATCTTAGCTCTGAGCTCTGTTTTATTCTGCATGTGATCGTGGTGACTAAAGTTACAAGACTATTTAGATTAACCAATGATAACTGATGCATCTAATTCACACAGTTGGTACCTGCAATGCTCTCCTTGCTGAGCTTCTTAAGAAATCCATGTATCCTCTACAACTTACAAAATGCAGCAGCATGGACCCTAACAAAAATACATTTTTGAAAGAGTGGGGCTGCCTGTATGTTTAAAATTCTGCTACTAGTTTTTTTTAGGTTCTAAATGACCTTAAAGCACCTGCTAATTTCACAGAATGTCTCCAGCATGTGATATTAGACCTGCAGATGCTGGCCTTCTACAAATACCTTCTATAAAATAGAGAAAATGTGGAGAGGCCTCTTTTAGTCACTATGCTTCTTAACTCTGGAACTCAGTTCTGTCTTTTATTAGACAGCCAAGCTCACTGCAAACTTTTAAGAAACATCTGAAAATGTATATATTTAATTTAGCATTTAATACAAATTCTACCTCTCTTTTACTATTTATCTTTTCAATTTAATGTGTCTGTCTTACAAAATTTTAATTGAAAACTCATTACTTCTTCTTTTACATTAAAGCATTTCTATTACTGTTAATTGCTGTTTTATTACTGCCAAGATATAATAATAATAATAATAATAATAATAATAATAATAATAATAATAATAAAGATGATTTTTATTATTATTATTGTTGTTGTTATAAAAAATGTCCATTTTGACTGGAAACTAAATAAATGAATAATCTTTGCACAGTGCTACAAACTGAAACAAGCTTCATATGGCTAATTAGATCATTGATATTAATAGTCTTTAGTGCTTTCCCTTTCATTGTACCTCAGCTGAGTATTTGTTGCTGTTCTGTTGTCCTCTGCTGAAACTGTGAACAACTTCAGTTTGGTTCTGCAGCACTACAAAAGAGGATAAAGTTACTGCCTGCAATTCCAGCATCTAATAACATCAACAACAATAATGATGATAATAACAGCAGCAATAATTATACAGCTGTACCTAAAACTAATTCATCTACTTCAAATGTTGCTGTGCACTCAAAGGAAAGAGTTAAGTTGTGGCCTCTTGTCATAGGGAATCTTTCAGAGGATTTTCAAGCTCTTTCGCTTGCTGAGTTTTCATTCTTGTTTAGAGGAATGCTGTGCTCCATACTGCCTTTAGGCTGACAGAGATGGGAACAAAGAGCTCTTTCTTCTTTATGAACGGTGAACGGTGCTCAAGGAGGCAGCATGGCAATCTACCTTTATAAAAGCCTCCACCAGCCTGAGAAGAGTAACATGTTCGTCAAGACGATTGATTTTTCTTTCCCTCCCTTACTCTGTGGGCTGGCTGTGGTTTTCTCAGTAACCGCAGCAGTAAGATGGAGGAGCCCATGGCTGTTCAAACGCCTGATTCATCCCTCACTTCAGTAAATGGTTCCTCTCTGCTTATTGATTTCTGTTTTATGTGGTTTAAACCTGACTGTGCCGTCTGTCTATTTTGGTTTGTGTCTACAGAAACCTGGCCACAGGAATGTGGGGGTCTTCTGTAAGAAGTGCTCTGCAGTGTTGGGAGAGGCAGTCACGACAGGTAAAATTTATAGAACATGAATAGCAATATTAAGAGAGCTGTTGTTACATAGCCATTGTAGGCTTTGTTTAATGCCCCCATATTAAACATTATGCATTTATTTATTTTATTGTATGTATACATAATAAATAAAGTTGGAATGAAAACTGCTCACACACTGTCATGTATTAGTACTGTTCTGTATGGTGGCATATCAAAACAAAACGGCTAACAAATACAAAAGAGAGAACACAAATACATTACCAGAAATGCATTTAAAAACACTGGGTTTTTTTTTTTGTGTTAAAAAAAAACACAGCGATAAACATGAGACAAATGTACTAGCAAATGCTTTACTGATGATTCCACAGCTGAATGATCCTTGAATATATCACTGTTGTCTGCACAAAACCTTGTGTCTCCAAAATTGTAACTTTACAGGAGAAGGAAAAATCTACTTTTAAGGCAAGTCAGTGGAACCAGACTTGGAAGTCATTTGGGCCAGAAGTAATTTTGGGCCATTTCTTTTGGTCCATTCATCTTGAAATTTGTGTGAACAGTGAACTCTGTGTGTGCGTGCGTGTGCGTGTGTGCACATACATACATACACACACGCACACAGTATCTCACAAAAGTGAGTGCAACCCTCACGTTTCTGCAATTATTTTATTATCTTTTCATGGACCAACACTGTAGAAATTAAACTTGGATATAACTAAAAGTAGTCAGTGTACAGCTTGTATAGCATTATAGATTTACTGTCCTCTGAAAATAACACACAGCCATTAATGTCTAAATAGCTGGCAACAGAAGTGAGTTCACCTCACAGTGAACATGTCCAAATTGTACTGAAAGTGTCAATATTTTGTGTGACCACCATTATTATCTAGCATTGCTTTAACCCTCTTGGGCATGGAATTCACCAGAGCTACACAGGTTGCTACTGGAATCCTCTTCCACTCTTCCATGATGACATCAAGGAGCTGGTGGATGTTAGACACCTTGTGTTCCTCCTCCTTCGGCTTGAGGATGCCTCACAGTTGCTCAGTTGGGTTTATGTCTGGACACATACTTGGCCAGTCCATCACCTTTACCTTCAGCAAGGCAGTTGTCATCTTGGAGGTGTGTTTGGGATCTTTATTGTGTTGGAAAACAGCCGTGCGGCACAGTTTCCAAAGAGAGGGGATCATCCTCTGCTTCAGAATGTCACAGTACATGTTGAAGTCATGTTTCCCCCAGTAAACTGCAGCTCCCCAGTGCCAGCAGCACTCTTGCAGTACCAGACCATGATGCTACCACCACCATGCTTGACTGTAGGCAAAAGACAGTTGTCTTGGTACTCCTCACCAGGGCGCCACCACACATGCTGGACTCCAAATGAGCCAAATAAGTTTATCTTGGTCTTGTCAGACCAGAGGACATGAATTCAGTAATGTAAAGAATTCACTATGTTCTTGGTCTGCTTGTCTTCAGCAAACTGTTTCTAGGGCTTTCTTGTGAATCAGCTTCAGAAGAGGCTTCCTTCCGGGACCAGTTGATGCATTGTGCAACGTATGGTCTAAGCACTGACAGGCTGACCTCCCACTTCTTCATCCTCTGCAGCAATGCTGGCAGCACACTCTAATTTTGAAGCAAACCTCTGGATATGACCCTGAACACATGGACTCAACTTCTTTGGTCGACTCTGGCGAGGCCTGTTAAGAGTGGAACCTGTCCTGGAAAACCATTGTATGACTTTGGCCACTGTGCTATAGCTCAGTGTCAGGGTGTTTGCAATCTTCTTATAGCCTAGGCCATCTTTGTTGAGAGCAGCAATTCTATTTCTCACATCCTCAGAGAGTATTTTGCCATGAGGTTCCATGTTGAATATCCAGAGGCCGGTATGAGCGAATTGTACCCAAAACACCCAATTTAACAGCCCTGCTCCCCATTCACACCTAGAACCTTGTAACTCTAACAAGTCACATGACACCAGGGAGGGACAACGACACAATTTGGACATGTTCACTGTGAGGTGTACTCACTTGTGTTGCCAGCTATTTAGACATTAATGGCTGTGTGTTGAGTACTTTTCAGAGGACAGTAAATCTGTACTGCTATACAAGCTGCACACCGACTACTTTATATCCAAGTTTAATTTCTGTAGTGTTGTCTCATGAAAAGATATAATAAAATATTTGCAGAAATGTGAGGGGTGTTTCTATGTAGATAGATAGAGAGAGAGAAACACACACGTGAACAAAATTTTTGTTCACAATGGTCACTGAAGTAACTTAAAACTGACAAAAGTAATAATAAATAAAAATTGTTCAATAGAATAATTAAAAGACTATATATATATAGTTTTTAAAAGGCTTCTTTTCTGGTAATATGTTTGCATTCTCATTCTCATTTTTGTGTTTGTGTTTGTGTTCCCTGGTAATGCTGTTGGGTTCTCAGCTTTTGCTTGCGTAAATGTTGTTTTGATATGACTCAGTGGGCCACCGCAGTTCTGTCTATATCAGGCATTTTTAAATCTCTGCACACACTCATCCATCAGTCATCTTTTACATTCACAGGACATGGGTCTATTTCTGTATGCATAAAAAATGTAAAGTGTAAAAGAACTAAAGAACTGGAATTGACAATTATTTTTCAAACATGGTGTGTTTTTTGGAATTTGCATCGAAATTATACTCTTTAGGAAATGCAGTCAGAGCAGTTACTTTGCCAGTTACTTTGCACACAGTTTTAAAACACATAATCCAAGATGTAGCTGTTTTAGTTTAATTACAATTGGATGTTTAGCTTATAATTATTACATGTTTAATCAATGCACAGAATCTACATTATGTATTTTTCAGGAACTTGTCTTTACTTTATGCTCTGCGCTGACAAGAAAACTAGATTCCCTGTATGATGCGTAGCATAACACGTCTGATGCCAGTGTTCTGTTTTTTCTTTCGTTAGCTTTGTTTGATGCTTGTTTACTCATGATATCTGTTTTTCCATATCATCAAGGTCAAGGGCACATTTACTGTAAACAGGTGTTATTTGAATGGTGTTAGAACAAGTGAGAACTTAATGAAAATTATATGGTTGCTCAACCAATGATTAATCCAAAAACAAGTATTATGACTGTGGACCAAAAGAGTAGAGTTTTACAGGAGACTTACTATGATAAA
Organism: Pygocentrus nattereri; assembly: GCF_015220715.1. Classification (NCBI taxonomy): domain Eukaryota; kingdom Metazoa; phylum Chordata; class Actinopteri; order Characiformes; family Serrasalmidae; genus Pygocentrus; species Pygocentrus nattereri. The sequence goes on from NC_051213.1 coordinate 26,453,481, forward strand.
TTGTTTCTTCACACTGTGGTTGTTGAATGCATTGCTGGTAAGTGAAAATCTGCAAGAGGTCTGATGTCTGCGTGACTCAGAATATGGGTCCCTGTTTATAATTAACCAAAATTACTGTTAAAAAAAAAGTATATGTGTGTGTGTCTCTCTCTCTCTCTCTCTCTCTCTCTCTCTCTCTCTATATATATATATATATATATATATATATATATATATATATATATATATATATATATATATATATATATATACACACACACACACACACACACACACACACACACACACACACACACACACACACACACACAGCTCAAAAAAATAAAGGGAACACTCATAACACATCCTAGATCTGAATGAATGAAATATTCTCACTGAATACTTTGTTCTGTACAAAGTTGAATGTGCTGACAAAATCACACAAAAATCATCAATGGAAATCAAATTTATTCACCAATGGAGGCCTGGATTTGGAGTCACACACAAAATTAAAGTGGAAAAACACACTACAGGCTGATCCAACTTTGATGTGATGTCCTTAAAACAAGTCAAAATGAGGCTCAGTATTGTGTGTGGCCTCCACGTGCCTGTATGACCTCCCTACAACGCCTGGGCATGCTCCTGATGAGGTGGTGGATGGTCTCCTGAGGGATCTCCTCCCAGACCTGGACTAAAGCATCTGCCAACTCCTGGACAGTCTGTGGTGCAACGTGGCGTTGGTGGATGGAGCGAGACATGATGTCCCAGATGTGCTCAATCTGATTCAGGTCTAGGGAACAGGCAGGCTAGTCCATAGCTTCAATACCTTCATCTAGCAGGAACTGCTGACACACTCAAGCCACATGAGGTCTAGCATTGTCCTGCATTAGGAGGAACCCAGGGCCAACCACACCAGCATATGGTCTCACAAGGGGTCTGAGGATCTCATCTCGGTACCTAATGGCAGTCAGGCTACCTCTGGTGAGCACATGGAAGGCTGTGTGGCCCTCCAAAGAAATGCTACCCCACACCATTACTGACCCACTGCCAAACCGGTCATGCTGAAGGATGTTGCAGGCAGCAGATCACTCTCCACGGCGTCTCCAGACTCTGTCACATGTGCTCAGTGTGAACCTGCTTTCATCTGTGAAGAGCACAGGGCGCCAGTGGCGAATTTGCCAATCCTGGTGTTCTCTGGTAAATGCCAAGCCCCCTGCATGGTGTTGGACTGTGAGCACAACCCCCATCTGTGGACATCAGGCCCTCATACCATCCTTATGGAGTCAGTTTCTAACCGTTTGTGCAGACACATGCACATTTGTGGCCTGCTGGAGGTCATTTTGCAGGGCTCTGGCAGTGCTCCTCCTGTTCCTCCTTGCACAAAGGCAGAGGTAGCGGTCCTGCTGCTTGGTTGTTGCCCTCCTACGGCCTCCTCCACGTCTCCTGGTGTACTGGCCTGTCTCCTGGTAGCGCCTCCAGCCTCTGGACACTACGCTGACAGACACAGCAAACCTTCTTGCCACAGCTCGCATTGATGTGCCATCCTGGATGAGCTGCACTACCTGAGCCACTTGTGTGGGTTGTAGAGTCCGTCTCATGCTACCACGAGTGTGAAAGCAGCACCAACATTCAAAAGTGACCAAAACATCAGCCAGAAAGCAGAAAGGTACTGAGAAGTGGTCTGTGGTCCCCACCTGCAGAACCACTCCTTTATTGAGTGTGTCTTGCTAATTGCCAATAATTTCCACCTGTTGTCGATTCCATTTGCACAACAGCTGTGAAATTGATTGTCAATCAGTGTTGCTTCCTAAGTGGACAGTTTGATTTCACAGAAGTTTGATTTACTTGGAGTTATATTGTGTTGTTTAAGTGTTCCCTTTATTTTTTGAGCAGTGTGTGTGTGTGTATATATATATATAATAAAATGTATGTATGTATGTAGAAAGCATGGACTCATGCATGACTCTCATCTGCCTTCGCTTGTGCAAGACTTTCTTCCCTATGTTGCTTTCATACAGTGGTAGAAATGCCTAAATTCATGTTTTAAGGTTGAATCCTGTTGGCATCCTATTTACCATCAACTATTCCTTTATACTTTCAGAGGTGGTAAAATTCTATATAACTCAGGTGGTGGTAACACAGAGCGAAGATGGACAGAGCATGATTACACAGCCCAGGTATGTACTGTGAAATTTATTCTTAGCTAAATGTGCCTATTGTCTGACATGCTAGCATACTCTACAGACCTTTTGCCTTTTAATGGCTTAAACTGTTGATTAATTTGATTATTTGACCTGATAAGCTCTAGTAGGTAATTCATTCTTGCCATTTTCTGACCCAGACAGCGGTTCTTAGAAAGAGCCCTTGCTTCAAGACTTTTTGAGCTGTCATCTGTTCAAAGCACATTCCGCTTTTCCATCCAGACCCCAGGTGGCAAAGCTATGATCATGGTAAGGTCATTCTAAACTTCAACTGTCTCTGCTGCTGCAGAGTTACTGTATGCTTTTTCCTTCCTTCCTTTCCTTCCTTTCCTTTCTTCCTTTCCTTCCCTTCCTTTCAGCCTTTCCTTTCTTTCCCTTCCTTTCAGCCTTTCCTTTCTTTCCCTTCCTTTCAGCCTTTCCTTTCCATCCCTTCCTTTCAGCCTTTCCTTCCTTTCTTCCTTTCCTTCCCTTCCCTTCCTTCCTTTCTTCCTTTCCTTTCTTCCTTTCCTTTCCTTTCTTCCTTTCCTTTCCTTTCCTCGTTTCCTTTCTTCCTTTCCTTCCTTCCTTTCTTCCTTTCCTTCCTTCCTTTCCTTCCTTCCCTTCCTTTCTTCACTTCCTTTTCTTCCTCCCTTTATTCCTTCCTTTCTTCCTTTCCTTTCCTTCCCTTCCCTTGCCTTCCTTCCTTTCCTTTCTCCGTTTCCTTTCTTCCTTTCCTTCCTTCCTTTCCTTCCTTCCTTTCTTCCTTTCCTTTCTTTTCCTTCCCTTCCTTTCTTCATTTCCTTTTCTTCCTCCCTTTATTCCTTCCTTTCTTCCTTTCCTTCCCTTGCCTTCCTTTCTTCCTTTCCTTCCCTTGCCTTCCTTTCTTCCTTTCCTTCCCTTCCTTTCTTCCTTTCCTTCCCTTCCTTCCTTTCTTCCTTTCCTTTCTTCCTTTCCTTCCTTCCTTCCTTCCTTCCTTCCTTCCTTCCTTCCTTCCTTCCTTCCTTTCCTTTCCTTTCCTTTCCTTCCCTTCCTTTCTTCCTTTCCTTTCCTTCCTTCCCTTCCTTTCTTCATTTCCTTTTCTTCCTCCCTTTATTCCTTCCTTTCTTCCTTTCCTTTCCTTCCCTTCCTTTCTTCCTTTCCTTTCCTCCTTTCCTTTCCTTTCTTCCTTTCCTTTCCTCCTTTCCTTTCCTTCCTTCCTTTCCTTCCTTCTTTCCTTTCCTTTCCTTCCCTTCCTCCCTTTCTTCCTTTCCTTTCCTTCCTTCCTTTCCTTCCTTTCCTTTGTTTTCTACCTTTCCTCTCCTCCCTCCCTTCCTTTCCCTTTCCTCACCTGTTTTCAGTGACAAATTACTGTTACAATATTCCTTCAAGTAAATGTCAGCTAGATACTTTTTTTTTTATTATTTATTAAATCACCAGATCTGGCTTCTGAACACGGATACTCTGATTGCTTCATTCTCTGAGAAAGCCAGGAGCAGTGACAGTCCCATATCCAACAGCGACCGCCATCTTGATGAGCATCAATCATGCCAGGCAGTTTGTGCAAGCAAAGTCCTTTACCTCCCCTGCACTCACAGCAAGCACCAGGAGTAAGCTATAAATTCACATGTTCCACTCTAGTGCTCACCCAGCTCTTTAATTACAATCTCTTAACACCTCGTCTGATCTGTGTTTCCCCAAACCACCTGCCTCCCCTTCTTTAATGACTTTCACTTCTGATTAGATTCCTTGAATGTGTAGTTGATTTTTGATTTGATCTCTTAATAGTGATGGATGTTCACTTGTCCACATTTCTAACAGTATGTGTTCATTTATTGCTGTTCAGATCCATCATGGTAGCTTGATTTAAACTTGATTACTCAGTAAATATAAAATAGTACATGAAATATATATAAATACACAGTGCTAATTGTTTAATTAATTAATGCTAATTAATGATAATGCATGCTTTAAATTCTCCTTCTGATTCCTTCTACAATAAGAAATGGAGCCTGGTGGACACTCTACATTTACATGAAATACAGTGGGGTTTTTTTGTTTGTTTGTTTATTTATTTATTTATTTATTTTTAGTTATACAAATACATGAAAATTATATTATATGAAAGTTATAAATGTGCCAACATGTTTCAAGTTTCTAAACATGCCGTTCACTCTTCAGTCCAAACAGTCCATATATGGAAATTATAAGATGCAAAAGCAGCTCAATTAAAATTCATTGTTTTTGTAAAGCTTATATTTATAGAATTTCTCTATAAGCCTTTTCAACCCCCCCACCTTTACTTTTAAGTTATAAGGATTGTTTCAGTCCTAAAGACTTAGTATCGAAATGTTTTATAAAATTTTATAAAAATATATATATATCATTAAAATAACAAGCCAATAACTCTTTTACTAATATAATCAGTAGTAATAGTTACAGCATGTTCTGTTTTAAGTTAACCACATCATTGGTGCATAGAGATGCATTGTTTCTAGCCTCTGTCTGGGCTGAAGTATTATAATAAATTGCTTTGTCATGCGCCGCATATTGTACATGGACCCAGGTTCAGGGCCGTTTTCAAGATCACTCGCAGACTCCTACGCGTATACTTACACCTACAGCTCCTACCCAGAAATACTCTCTCACCCTCCCAGGAGCGGCATTGCAAGTAATTCCTGTGACTTGACGATGCTTAAGTGATCCAAAGAGGACTGGTGGGTGTGCACATGGCACCTCTTTGTCTATCTGATACAAGCAGGTCATTACGACTCTAGCTTGTGTCAAATCTGAGAGATTTTATTCTTCTGGTTTGCAGAGAGAACTGTTCTGACAGCTGCTCTCCCTCACAGACAGAATCAGTCTAATTTGCAAGGTCTGCTTTTCTGAGCTAGCCACATTATGAGTCTGGTCGAAGAGGGTCTGTGCTCTGTTTACTGTTTAATTGTGCCATACACACTGCAGCTGACTGGAAATTAATAGGACCTGCCAGTGCATCACATTACTGCTCACCATGTTAAGCTGCTCTTATGCCTTGAAAGGGATTTCAACTGATTTTTCAACATTTCTGCATAATTTAATCATTTAGATGTAAAACAAAGTCAGTGGTTTGATATGAAGGGCTCCATTTTAGAGAATTGTTCACAGCACTGGTAAGAGGAAGTGTTTAATGCCTCTAAAAGGTGCCACACAAAGCTGTTACATGAGGTAACAAATATGCTGTCTGATGTTTTATATATTATTAAAAATAAAAAATGCATTCATGGAGGAAAGATACATTCAGGGTATTGTAAGACAAAGTATTCCCCAAATATTTTTTTTTTCCCCATTTGCCTTTTTTACCATCATCAATGTTACCTGTAAATCTTCAGCAGATATGTGTAGGTTCACCATTTCACAGTAAACCATGCTGAATGAATTTGTTTACAATCAACAACTGTATTGTGTAAAAAGTAAATCTTTTTTCCTGTTTTTCTGAGCTTTTTCTTGAATGCATTACAGCTATAAAGTAATTGTAAACAGTATTTGGTACAGAGTATAGAATGTCGGTTAAGTTATGATCTACTATCAGCTCTGCAGCCGTGTCTGTGTCTGAAAGCAAACTCATTCTGGGCTAGAAGTAGATGTGAATTGGCTATGGAAAACTTTCGTATCAATTTACCCAAGTAGCGGTGTCACTAAACCTATTAACAGACATCTTGAGTTCTTCAAGGACATGAAATGGATATGAAAGATTTTACTTTTTGAATTGATTATAGTGTAATGTGATTTGTGAAGGCTCCCGTTTGGGGACAGTGACAGTATTCTAGCGTTATTGTGATGTTTTGTTATTGTAATACACAATCTTTCGGGGCAGTCGTGGGCTGGAGGTTAGGGATCCAGCCTCGTGACCGGAAGGTCGCCGGTTCGATCCCCAGAGCCGACAGCACATGACTGAGGTGTCCTTGAGCAAGACACCTAACCCCCAACTGCTCCCCAGGCGCTGCGGATTGGGCTGCCCACCGCTCCGGGCAAGTGTGCTCACTGCCCCCTAGTGTGTGTGTTCTCATTAGTGTGTATGTGGTGTTTCACTTCACGGATGGGTTAAATGCGGAGTTGAAATTTCCCCATTGTGGGACTAATAAGGGTCTCTTAATCTTAATACAAACCGACCAACGGCATGTTTCATTAGAGAGAGCATAATTAGTCCTGCTTTATTGGATTTCGAGCAGCATGGTATGTGAACTGTTTAATACTAATCATTGTATGGATAGTGATGCTAGTTTTTAAAAGACATGTCTACCGCATTGTGTCTGTGTCAGAATATGGTACATATTGTATATCATAAAAATTTCTTTAACTCTTGTGATGTACTATTTTTTTTCCCTACTGACCCCTAGCTCCCATCACTCGTTTGTCGTCAGATAATCTAAAGTTCGGCTCTATAACGAGCCAAAGCAGACAAGTGTTTATCAAAAAAATGATAAATTTTGTAATTGGGACTGTTATTTATAAATTGACCCACTTGTTTAAAAGAGAGAATTTATATGATGGCCATATGAGGACAGTTCATGGAGTTCCATGCAAATTTAGGCAAGTGTGAGTAGGGATGCACTAATAAAATAACCGTGTGCTGTTGCCAGTATTCAGTATTTTCCTGTCCATCTGCTAATCTGGATACAAAAACTTTTATTAATGTAGCACTTGGAACTACATCTGGCTGGACCAGCACTGTAGAGAAATATAACATTCATTTCAGGTTATAAGTGCGGTGAAATGACTAAAATGCAGACATTAGTCCAGTGTCACCTAAACATTGTGCTCTTCTGAAATATTTCACAGATCTAAACAACTGTGTGATGCCAGTCATTTTTAAAGCAAATATCTGCCGATACCAATATGATTCCAATATTATTATGGATCTCTAAGCATGAGATGTGATGCTGTATCATTGTCTGTTTGAAATAGTTGTCTGTGCAAAAATTATTAGAGGAGGAAGACCGTATCAATAACCAGAGCTCATAGTCCAAACTGCTCACCTTATTACTCCTGAGTTGTGTGTCGTGTTGTCAGAATGACAAACGTGATTGTTTTTTTGCTGGCTTTGTAGTTTCCCTGAGCCTCACCAAGGAGTTCACTTTAGGAGTAGAGTTTTGTGCTTCCTGCAGAACTGCAACACAGATGGCTAAATGTCACTGAAATGTCCTGAATAGATCATCGCTATAACGTGTGGCAGAACATCAATCTCTCTGCTTCTCTGTCTGTGTCATGCTCTCATTCTCTGTTCAGCGTTCCCTGCTGACAAATTGCTGTGACATGATTAAAACTGTAATGTTTCAAACTGTCAGATTAATGGAATTTATGTGTCTCTCATCCGCTGTGTCTCACTCGCTCTAGTTGCTTATTCTCTCTCGCTCTCTTTCTGCAGGGCTATTGATGCCTGGGAGAAGGATATAAGTGTTCACCCGCTGCCACTTCCTCAGAGCACGTGTGAAGAGGTACTGCAGCTCCTGACCGCCTGCAACAGCAGACTGCCCCCGTCACTGCGCTCTCTGAACTCCTATCAGGTCAGAGCTCCCTCAGCAGTTATTTCTCTCAGACCTTTCCTGCCTCACTTAAACCAGCAACTCTGTAACTCTGAACTGCCCTTATTTACTGTTATGTACAAGGGCATGTTAAAGGATTCTTGAGCGCACTCTGCCGTGGACCACTCCCACACCTCTATTACCATAGCAGATACCTTTAACATTGGCTTTAAACATCCATGTTTGATGGTGTTTTACAATATGATTTGAACACAAACATGAATTATAGAGATGATAATCAAAAAGCTTTGATTTTTGAAAGCTTTTGGCGATAGCTTTGAACTTTTTGAAAGCTTGCGTCATTCTTTCTCTCAGAGAACATGGACAAAACAAACGTCTTTCTACTTTCTAATTCCACTTGTGGGTGCTTTCAATGTGATACATCATTGTAGTTATGCTATCATCCCCTTGAAAAAAGTTGGGTTGTAGCCCCTAAAGCCCATTGTGTTAAAAAGTCTCAATTCCATTCAGAACGTTGTAGTGCATTCCTTATACATGCACATTTGTATTGCAGTCTAAATATGTTTAGGGCAATTAACAAAAGTAGAGTGTGCAGCATACTGACCTTTCATTATAGCTGACAATAATTGCCAATCCTCGGTTCGGAAGCCTTGCATAACTGCCAGTTACTAACTTGTGTAACTGCCAACGTAGTTACCTACAGTAAACGCACCTGTCTGTGCTTTTGAATAGTGGGGGAAAAAAAACAGAAAATTTCAATTGCCTGACACTTAAAAACTCTCAGTAGGTGAGATCTAACATGCATTTTAAAGAGCGAGCTCCACAGCCTGTTAGCCAAGAATCAGCAACAAAGCCTCTGGTTCATGTGTTTACCAGCATATCTGATGCCTCTCCTTCCAGGCAGGTTCCTAATTAATGGCAGAAAGTTGTGTCTCTGGTTATTCCATATCTCTTTTCACTAGTGCGCATGAGAAGGCCTCAAGGCTTGAGCACTGGGAAGAGACATAATGCTGATGCCGAGGAGCTGTTTTTCTCCACAAGTGTTATGAAAAAGCCCATTTCCTATTTATTTTCCTCTAGTGCAGGAAGGCGCATCGTCTTTGGCAGATGAAGCAGTAATTGTAGTGCTGCCTGCTGTGACACTGTAAGTGCTGGTGGCCATTAGAATTCCAAATTGGGGCTGAAACAACCAGTGAAATGTTCATTTGCATGGTTTTGTTTTGCTGTGAACAGGCTGCATATGAGGCTGAATATGACTGCTGCATAGAAGGTGCGGACCCTCAGTCATATTTATTAGACACAATCCACCTAGAAAGGAAAGAAAGTTTCAGATAGCCAGACTGAGAGAGATCGAGATGCTGTAGAGGAAAAAAGGAGAGAGTGTCAATGAGGACAGCAAGCAGTTGGTGAGTTTACACACATTAACAGTTGCGTCTGGGTGGTGGGGATGACGTTGGGCAGAGGGCCAGGGTAATCAGATGATGGAGGTCAGATTCAGTTACAGGAGATGGAGCTGAGTGCTCTGTCTGGAGGCTTAACTGCTGCAGGCCACTGTGAATGTGACTCATGTGCCGCAAGCATTTAACAGCGGCATAGATGATGTACTGAGGCCGCCTGTCTGCTCAGACTGGTGAAGAGAAGGATGTTTGTGAGAGAGAGTGAGTCTCTGCGTTTGAGAGGAATCTCAAGTTCGTCTATGAGAACACTTTACGCTCTGTTCTCTACCATGCCTGAGAGATCCTTGACTAATAGATGAGAAGTATTTACAGTAGAAAATAGCATTTCTGACATCTCTAAAGGCACTTATCATTTATTAATGTGTGAATTTCACTGAAACTTGCCACTGAAATGAAAAAGAACCAAAGTAATACTGCAAGGTAACTGCTCTAGAGGAAATGGTTAACTTGGCTACGGCACGCAGACTAACTGGTGAGTTCAGTGCGAGGTTATCCCATTACCATTTGTAGCACAGACTAAATTAGACACTCGTCGGAGCTTCTTCTCTGCAATATCACTGCCTGTGCTAAAACCAAATGGTCTTTAATGCCTTCTACTTGTCTCAGCAAGTGACTTTCTCCCCTGTAGTGCATCAGCTATTCAGCTTCTCTCATTAAGAGAAAAGTATTCATCAGTCACCTTGCCAAGTTTGGAGTGAGCAGATAAGGAAATACCAGGACAGAACCATCAAAAGACCATGTCGGTTGGCAGCCCTTACTGTTCCCAAGGCTTCTGTCTCTTCTCTGCCAGTACACGATAATCCACACATAACAAGGCCCTGCTTGAATCTAAACCTTATTATTGGCTATGAGGTAATGGTATTTGGGGGGGGAACAACAATTTATTCATTTTAATTCACAGTTGCATTACTATAAGAGCCTTATGTCAACACCCACTACATCTGCCTTAAAGATTTTACTATAGTTCTCCAGGTCTTTGATACGAAACTTTGGCCTGATGCATCTCTTTTTTTGGAACGATTACTGTGGCAGTATTATGAGGTGCATGGATTATTGTCCTTGTAAAAAATAATGGACCAATCCTTGAGCTCAAGTTACCCCTCATCCATCACAGGCAGCAGGCCCTGCATGAGTTTACCTTGGTTAATGTTGTTCCCTTCTGCTTGGCAAACACTCATCTTGTGGCAGATGGGGAGTTCCAGGACCTTTTCTGTTATTATTTATATATTTTTGGTTGTGTGTGTGAATTTTAATATTGACAGAAGGTCTCAGCTCTTGTGCATTTGTCAGTGTAATTGTTGCAATATTCTAATATGAGCAGTTTCCAAGGAAAGTGTAATTTATAGGAATGCTGAAATAACCCACAGTTATCATTTTCATTCTCGCAGTGTGGCTTCTAGATAACTTTGTTTAAGAATTCTATAATCATATTATGCAAATATGATCATTCATCAAGGCCCAAATGTTCTGCACCAAACTGTCATAATAATGTGGTGGTACTTTTTTTGCAACCATGATTGTTGTTTATAAAATGGTATAAAATGTATTCTGATTGAACACATCATTATGATTAACATATATGTCTATAATAACAAACATTATTGAAATATTAGATATAAAAGAGGCTTAATGACATTGTGTAATATTTCAAAGCTTTGCATTTTATATTATAGTTTTGTCATTGAGATGCAAAGTCATTCAGACTAGTTTGATATGAAATGGTGCATTGTAGAGAAACGTATCAGCTTGGATTTTCTTTGCAGGGGTGGTGATAGAAACGAGGGGTGGTAAGTTTTACAATGCAAACTTAACCTTATTTTATTTACTATCCAACATGACCAGTGAAGCTACATGTGTCTTCTTAGTTTAATATGTAATGTTGATTAGGGTAAAATAGTGGCACATCTGAAAGATTACATTTTCTTTCTCCTATTTTACCTTACAACACCTGTGCATACCTGTCTGCCATGACTCTGTTCAAAAAGGTTTTAGGCCAAAACCTTGATACAAAGCCAGCATGTCTCAGGCAGTGCATTTGTAACTATTTTTGTGTAATAACTTTGTGATATAGCTTTAGATGCATTAAATGCTTTGGACCTCTGATATCTATCATCACCTCTGTAAAAAAATCTGTTTTACTTGGTAGGTTTGCTAGAACAATGCATTTCACATCAAATCAATCTGAATTTTGTTTACATCTTAACAGCTGAATTTTCAAAAATTATAAAAAATCTGTGGAATTTACCCAGAGCAGCACTTTTCATCGGCTAAGAAACTACCTTCCATATGTTTAGCTACATGGAAGAAGTGTGGAAGCAAATAGTGGAGGAGAAAATTAGTTATGCAACCTATGATCTCTAGAGCACATACAGCACACACAATAGCACACACACACACACACACACACAAAATCACACAACAGTGAAAAATCTTAAATGTTTAGTGATGTTTTTTTTGTTTGTTTTGTCTAGGTGGCCTATTTGAGAAGATGAATTGCAAGTAGACGTGGTTCACAATGATCAGTATCCATTCAACAAAGATCGCAAGACCTTTCTGAAATATATAGTTATTGTTTTTCCTAAAGTTAGTATTAAAAAGAAGACTTTTATATCCATTATGTTTGTGTTGTATTGTTGTATCTTATTACTGCTCTGTTTAAAGTCATCCAGCGCAGTAAAGTTGGTATGTTGCCAGAATGTCATCTGTTTTGGTGTCTGTGATGTTGTCCAAGTGCTTTCACTCTAATGCAACAGTCACACAACACTTGCAAACTCTACCAGGTGCATGTCAGTACATGCATTAACTCTTATTTCACATTCCTGCAGGAGAATTAGTGCAGATGTTATGACCATTGCCAGGCAGTGTACCAGGCACAATTCTAACAGCTTGCAAGGTATAATTGTGTTGTTGGCATATCTTGTTGAAATACTTATAGACATCCCATATCATGGAAAACTTTTTTTTTTCCTAAAAGAAAGGGATTGATGTAGTTTCAATATATAAAAAAGCACTCCAACCAAGCCCTGTGATGGACTGGAGACCTGTCCAGGGTGTATCCTGCCTTCCGCCCGATGACCGCTGGGATAGGCTCCAGCAACCCCCGCAACCCTGAGGGAGAAGCGGCTTAGAAAATACATGCATGCATGCACTCCAACCAAAATGTTAATTTTTTTTTCTTCTTTTCTGCAGAAGGGAGCCATATAGCTCAAGTTTGTGTTAGAAATCGGAATATTATGTCTGTATTTATTAGTCTTTCTATTAACATAGGGGAGATTCCCAGACATTTTCTGATCTATTTGCATAATGCTTGCTGGATGTTGTAATTAGAGAACGTTGATGAATGAAAGTGCAAATGCACAAAATGGACGGCTTTTTGACAGACTTAAAGCAATGAAAGATGGACAGCACAGAGCCGCCAATCACATGTAAATGAAATGGCCTGTTTAATTGTAAGGGATAAAGAAAGGTTGGAAAAGGGTCACATAAAAATGCGATTAATCACTTTTTCCTACATAACATGCTCACAAATGCTATAAACAGAAGGATAAAGAATAAGAAAAATGTAGGATACAGGCTTTTTATCATTTGGTAACATAAGTTGGCTTGGAGTGTTGGAAAAGTTCATCAAGTCGTGGGTGGTGATATTTTGTTCTCAAAAAAAAAACTTTCTCTGAATGTGCTTTGACAGGTTTAAAAAAAAACAAAAAAACAAACAAGATCAGTTTCAACAGTGATATGAAAAGTACAGTGTCCCTGGTGTGGTCTGAGTGTGGGTTGAATTTGCTGTAATTGTGGTGCATTCAGTGCATCTTCTGTGGCAGGTGGGAACACAGTTTACCCCTTAAACACTTCCATAAAGGCTTTTTTGTTTTAAAAGATTTTATTTTGGATTTAAATTATTTTTGACTCGTGTCCTGAGGATGCTTCTGCTGTACAATTTTGGTGGAATTCACTGAGCTCCTGACAGCGACCCATTCTTTCATTAATGTTTGTAGAAGCAGTCTGCAGGCCTAGGTGCTTGGTTTTGTATGCCTGTGGCCATGGGAGTGATTGGAACACCTGAATTCAATGATTTGATGGGTGGCTGAATACTTTTGGAAATATAGTGTACATACTGTATTTGAAAATGTACAAAATGATCCTTAAGTGTCTCATCATGTTACTATTTTCCAAGACATGAAAGCATTTGTATCCCATGACACCTTATCATCTGCTGACAAGACAGAAACTGATATAATATGAGTCTACGGAGTACTATAGATAAACAAATTCACTCAATCTCTGAAGTTCTTGTTTGGCCTGTGTACACAGATTGAGGCCCTCTTTGGCCTATACTTTCTATATAAATGCCAATGCTGAGCCCACCTGACACTTTTGGCAGACCTAACCTTTGTATACAGATTTATGTATGAGTTTGATCAAAACGTGTCCGGTCAGAAACACTACTTGAGTCGTGAGTTCTCTATAGAGCTACAGTAGAACTTCTTAGCTCATCCAGTTTCTTTAAGCATAGAAACTGAAGTTTGATAGACATCATGCTTCATGTTTTGGTATTCTTTCAGCCTAAAATAAAATGTAAATGAGAGGTACACTGTATATGTATAAAACTATCCAGACACCCCTTCTGCAGTACATGGATAATAGATTGCGCACACACAGCTTGTATAATCTTCATAGAAAAGCATTGCCAATAGATTGGGACATTATGGAGTAGCTTTACCTGAGCTTAAGGTCCTCATATCCAATTTGAAGCATCAGATAGGAGATAAAGCCTTCCAGCCTTGGGCTGTGGAGCAGTGGAACTGCCTTATCTGGAGTCATGGAGCTCCATTCAATACTATGGGGATGAGTTGGAGTGACCTTTGTGATCCAGAAATAATTATCCAACATTGATGAGCAAGTGTCTGCAAATATAGTGCACAAGAAAAAACAAAGCAGTTCAGGTTCTGTCACCAGCAGTACAGAACAAAATGGAACACAAAAATAACTCCGTGTGAATGGTAACGATGTGACAAGTCAAAAGTAGTTTACTTTCCTCATTAACATAATCGAAAATAAGATGGTTACATGGGTTTTGAGTATTTTCAAATTTTACTTTTACTGAGGTAAATTTGTAGGGAAAAGAGTTACTTTATGCTCAGTTACATATTAATAATATACATTTCGTTACTAATTTCATTTTGCTATGTTGGTGAGAGCCGCTGTACTATTCTGTAATTGGTCACACTTTAGACTTTTAGCATGTATTGTTTTATTGTAAACAAAAAGAACCATAACAGAACAATGGATTAACAAACTTTAGTTCCTAAGCTGATAGACGCTGGGTGTACTATAAAGTTCTATTGAAGTTCAGTGATTTGTGAGTCATTTTACTATTTGTATTTTTTTTTTTCTTCACTGACCAAAATACTTTTGTTTGAGTGAGAGTTTAGGCCACCATACCTATCTCTAAAAAGCAAAATAATTATTTGAAAATACTTAGAGAACAGCTATGCTTTCCGACACATTCTCAAAAATGCACTTACCTGCTTCAGTCTGTGCCTAATTCAGGGGTGAATGTTGTTTGCTAGTGGCTTCTACTCCATCATGGTCTTGCTACTTGGCTCTGGAGATGCTGTCTTGGTGGGCTGTGGGGAGGCTGGCAATTTGGTTCCAGCATGTAACGCAGTTAGCTGTGCTCTCCTAGCGCTGTTTCACAGACAACACATGTGGCTGTGACAAATGACACCCCTGAGCCAAAGTTAATGCCTGCAATAGATTGCCTGGTCAGGGCTCTGGCTCTTGTTTTCTGTTTCTTTTGGCTTTTTCATACTCTCAGGACCTTGTTACACAATGTCTGCACTGCAAGAGTCTCCACACAGAGAAATGTAATATCTTACAGGTACCAAAACAGCACTTAAAATTTCAAGTCATGCTAATGGATATACACTATGCATCCAAAAGTTCATAGACACCTGCTAACCTAGCGATTTCAAGGATATCAATAGTGCATTTGCTTCAGTACCAGCTTCTACATTTTTGGGAAGGTTTTTTTTTTTTCTTTTCTAGATGTTGGAACATTGCTAAGAGGATTTGATAGCATTCAGCCACAAGAGCATTAGTGAAATCAGGTACTGATGTTGGATGATTAGTTGTGGATCACAAACAGTGCTTCAACTCATCCTAAAGACACTGGATGGAGTTCCATCACTACTGAAAGTGCAGTTCTTGGTGCTGGAGGGCTTTATAGCCTTTTAGGAGACGTACTGGATATGGCATCTCATAGGCCTTTCTATGGACCTATTTCAAGAATGAATGGTGCCTGGATGCTTTTGGACATACATAGTGTACTTTGGATACGTTTTCAAGTGTTGATCTATAAACAGTCATGTCTTTATTTCCAAAATGACTCATCATGTTAATCTCTTGAGTTAACTTTCTTTTTAATCCCAGTGATTGTAGATTAAAAGTATTTAAACATTTGTGCCATGCCTAAAAATGTGTAAAGTTTCTTGTATTAGGAAAAATCCAAGTGATCTTTATTTTTTTGAGCTTGATTTTTTAACTAGTTATTCTTTCAAAAGGTAGCAATTGTGTTTCAGATTGTTGTCTTTCGAGTAGTTTCTTTCAAGACTTCTGCAGGTTTGCATTCAAAATGCCTTTATATCTTCTGAGTTCCCATCAATGCTCACTGCTGAGTCCACCACCACCAGCTCCACGCATTTCCACCTCTTT
Organism: Pygocentrus nattereri; assembly: GCF_015220715.1. NCBI lineage: Eukaryota > Metazoa > Chordata > Actinopteri > Characiformes > Serrasalmidae > Pygocentrus > Pygocentrus nattereri. Next base: position 26,469,312 of record NC_051213.1, read on the forward strand.
GCAGCAGTCTGATTGGAATTCTTCTCCAGGATTTTTCCACACAACCAGTCTGTAATCTGTTTGATGTTGTTTTAGGTTTTTGTTCTGAAACGTATCATTTTCTGTAATATCTTCCAAGTTTTTCATGGATAAAGCATCCAAGTTCTTTTGGGAGCCACAGTACATCTGCTGCAGTGCTGTGTTTAAAATAGACTGTGTCCAATATTGCTTCAGCACCGCACCAAGTGTAAGAAAAACATGCAATGAGATAACCAGCATTGTTCTCCTGTAAAGCTGACACTGACAGAAACCGTATACTTGTCTCCTCCACACAAATTCCCTAAGGTAAATCCGCTCAGTGCACCTCTAGGTTTTTTTTACCTGGTCGTTTATCTGTTACCGTTATTACCAGCAATACAGTCTCACAGGCAGAAGGATCAGCTCAGAGAATGAGAGCGAGGTGAGATTTCCGTCTCATCATTTTCAGGCATTAGAACAATAATGTCTTACATCATTTTCTAATTTAGAGCTGAGTGTGGAGTTGTATCCAGGATAATATCACCCCTGACAACTTTATCAACACTTTCAGTCTCACTTTCATCACCACCGCCCCACAACCATCCTGCTCTGCTCTCTGTTTATAAACACCTTCCTCGTTCTGCTACCACTGCACTCCACCACTCACTCTTTTCCACTACATAAGTCTTCCTTAGCTCAAATCTGACTCCTTTAGGAAGCTGTGAGAACATCTGCCTTTGTACCCTGGGCACTGTCCTGGAGTGGTTTAAGTCATATCTGACTGGCAGAAAACAGTTTGTCACCCTTGGTGGCCATATTTCTCATACATCTGTGGCTACCCAGGGGGTCCCTCAAGGCTCAGTCCGTTTGTTTATTGTGTACATGCTTCCTCTTGGCCCCATAATATGTAGTTTCAAGCTGAACTTTCACTGTTATGCAGATGACACACAGATTTACATTAGCACTCAATCCATTAAAAACCCACCTCTCACCCAGCTTGAAAACTGCACAACAGAAATTAAAACCTGGATGAAGCACAACTTTCCCATGTGATAAAACAGAACTAATTTTATAGGATCTAAATCAGCTCTCTCTAAAACTTTCCATCGACAATATAACTCTGTCCCCTTCTCCTCTGGTACAAAATCGACTCAAAATTTGACTCAACTCTCTCATTCAGTGAGATCAACTCTGTAGTTAAAACTTCTTTTTTCCATCTCCCTAACGTTGCAAAAATTCAGTCGTCACTCTCTCAGTCTGCTGCAGAAACCCTTATTCATGCATTCATTTCTAGTCATCTGGACTGTTGTAACTCTCTATTTGCTGGTACTAACTCCTCCCATTTATGCAAACTCCATGGTACAGAACTCTGCTGTTCACCTCCTCACCTGCACCCTGGCACATCAGCACATTACACCCATCCTGCAACATCTCCACTGGCTTCCTGTAAAATATTGCGTACAATTCAAAATTCTTCTCCTCACATACAAAGCTCTATATAATCTTGCTCCTTCCTATCTGTCTGATCTACTTATTCCCTACAAACCAGCTCGCACTCTCAGGTCTTCCTCTGTTGGTTTACTTAGTGTCCCACCTTCCAACCTCTTTTCTGTTGCTAATAACTGTTCTCAATCAGCCCCTTTTCCCAAATCCTGCTGTTTTTGCTTGCGATGTTATGACTGTGCCTCGTGTTCTTATGTTTGTCTTTACTGTTCTGTATTTTGAAAACCTGTAAGTGTCTTTGAGTTCTTCAAAAGCGCTATACAAGTATAGTGTATTATTATTATTATTACTATTACCCTCCTCTCAAAGCATCATCATCATCGGTCAGCCCCTCTCTCTCTCTCTCTCTCTCTCTCTCTCTCTCTCTCTCTCTCTCTCTTTCTCATTGTGTTGCTCTTGTTCTTTCCTTCTCTCTTTCTCATGCATTCAAACTCACTCACTTACATTCTCTTTCTCCCCCTCTCTAACTCACAGTCTCTTCCCTTTTCCCTTTTAATTTTCATTCTTTCTCCTTTCTCTTTCTCTCTCACTCCCTGTAGCTCTCTCACTCACTGTCTTTGTCACACTTTTTCTTTCTCTTGCTCCCCTTCTTTGCTTCACATACTCACTCTCACTCGCTCACACCCTTTCTTTCACTCACACTAATTCTATTACTCACCTTCACTTTCTTTCTCTCACTCTGAATCTCACACTCACTCACCATCACTCATCCTCTCTCTCTCTCTCTCTCTCTCTCTCTCTCTCTCTCTCTCACACACACACACAGATTAACCTTTGCTTTCCCTCACTCATCCTCTCTTGCTTTCTTTCACTCTCTTTTTCTCAATACCCACTCTTTTTTTTCTTTCTTTCTTTGTTTCTCTCACCCACTCACTCCCTCACACACCTTTATAGGCTTACCCTCACTTAGTCTCTCTATCTTTCACACACTCTGTCTCACTCTCTTTCTCTAACTTACTCACTCACATTTTCATTAACCCTCACTCATTCTCTCTTTCTCTCATATACTCTGTTTGTCTCTCTCTCTCTCTCTCTCTCTCTCTCTATTTTACTCACGCTCTCCTCTCTCTCCCTTTTTTTCTGTTTTTCTAATTCTTACTCACTCACTCACTTTGACAGGCATCACTCCTGACTCTGATTCCCCGGTGTCTCATTAGTGTAGCCACTGGCCTGCACGTGTTTGTAGCAGTAAACCTGCAGAAAGGCCATATCCAGAGGCAAGGTCTGCACACCATGGCACTCTGCCCGAGGGCACAAGCTCATCAGTTTGAAGGCAGGCAGGCTCAAGGTGAATTGAGACTTGCTACTCTGGAGGTCTGAACAGTTTTTTTCAAAATAGAAATAATGATATGCCATGTTTGCAGTGCAAACTGTATAAAATGAAACAGTTGTTATTAACAGCATTCATGAAAATGTCAGTATGCCACAATCAGAACTGTGCAATTACACAACTCGCCTGATAAACCGTACATTTCAGCATCAAAAATATTTTCCCATCAACCTGCAGAACACATGATGGTTCAGGTGCTAAATCCTTTTGATTTTCTGTTCTTAAAGAAGCTTTGCATTTGTCAGTGATGCAGACAGATGTCAGAGAAGACAGCTGACAGAGGAAATAAGAGGCACGCTCAGAGAGGGAGATCAGAAGACGATATTCTGTTTAGCCCAGAGGCAAGAGAAGCAGTCTGCTCACCTTCACAGAAAATGATTACCAGAAGCGAAAGGTCGACCAGTTCTTACATGCTTGTTTTTTACTACATACTGTAGCTCTGAATAGGAATGCAGCGCAGCTCGGCAAGACATTTGAATTTGATGAATGCTTATGTCCTTGTTTTCGGGCCGTTGAGAAGGGAAGGATAAGTCAGAGCCATCAGGAGAGGTGAAGTGCATGAGCAAGCGCTGTAATTTTACTGGGAGCACTTGCTTGTGCTCAGTCTGACAGGAAGGCGTCAGCAGAATTAAACGACAAGCTGCCTTGACCTCCTCGGAGGAGGGGAGTGTCTTAATGATGGAGAGACAGTAAAGCAGGGGGGCAATCTGTTAGCACCCACACAGGCAAGATGAATAGCCCAATTTGAGCTGGCTGCCGAATCTTCCACCAACCTCCCTACAGCAGCTGGCCTGACTTTCCGCCCAATTTTGAGTGTTCGAACAAACAGCAACAGTCCCACAAAAGAAATGTATTGCTTATATTTGAATCAATTGTTAATTGCTAATACACCTGTAACGAGGTGTAACGAGGGTTTTCATCCCTTTGAAACATATTATTATATGTTGCACATATATATATATATATATATATATATATATGTGTGTGTGTGTGTGTGTGTGTGTGTGTGTGTGTGTGTGTGTGTGTGTGTGTGTGTGTGTGTGTTATTCAAAACCACCAAATTCTGTTGGATAACTGTGCAAAACAATGGCAAGAAAATGACATCCTTTTGTGACAGTTGATAGAAATTATCCATGCTAACTGTGAAATAACATGTAATGTGAAATAACAGGTAATAGGTAAAGCTAGTCTACATAATGCCCAGCTTATCATTGTTCCAAACAGGCCACGCCTTCTTTCATCTTCTGTCATAGTCAAGTCACAATTAAGAACATGGTCAATAACTGCTGGACACGTCTATTATTGATTGTGTTTTAGTGTGTATGATAAGTCCCACCAACTTTATCCCTTCAGCTATGGCCTGTCCCCTTTCTGACAGACTCCACAGGCCTCCAGTTTGGTATTGTTTGGGACAATCGCCTTGCCTTAGCAAAAGAAAAATCAAGAAACATTATCTTTCTGAATATGTGAAGTCTTTATTGTTTGTTTGGGAGTATGTAGTACATTGCCATGACATATATTTGAAAAAGATTTTTTTTCATGATGTGATATTCCTACATTTTGGCACATTATAGAATTATATATAGCAGATAGTAGAGCACAGATAGTGCTTATGACAATTAAATAGGTCCAAACTGATACCTGTATTTTGTGTTTTTGGGGTTGCTGTTGTTTGGGTACTTAAAAGTATTTACTCACTGAGAGGAAAGTTTGCTTTTGTGGTGTTGTTTTGTTTTGCTTTGCTTTGTGCATTACTTTGTGGGGAAACATTTAGCAAATAAAGTCCACTGCTTTGGTCAGCAGGTTTCTGTTTAGTGTTGTGTGTTTACTGTTTTAAACTATGATTTTTGGATGGACCCAGATGTTCTACCAAGTGTCTAGGCAGTCAGCATTGGTTGCCATACCAGGGATTCTCAGTGGTTTTATGATGTATTTGGGTAATGCATGCTGGGTATTGAACTGAGAGAACACTGAAAAACAGTATAAAGTTGTGGATGCAGTCAAATCAGTGAGGCTGAGGGATACATAACTGTGTTACAGAACACTGCATAGCGCAACAATTATCATATTACTGCTGTCTGAACAAAACCTTGTATCCCCAAAATGATAACCTTACAAAACAAGCTTTACTTTCAATGTAAGTCAACGTAACCCGACTTTTCCCCCAAGTTATTATGGGCCATGTCTTAGTCCAATCATCATGAAATTTACACTGAAAAACAACAAAAATGGAGATACAAGGTTTTGTTCCAACAGCAGTGATAACTCCAGACTGGATTGCCCCTTTAATATACACTGCACAAAAAAAGGGAACACTCAAATAACACATCCTAGATCTGAATGAATTAAATATTCTCACTGAATACTTTGTTCTGTACAAAGTTGAATGTGCTGACAACAAAATCACACAAAATCATCAATGGAAATCAAATTTATTCACCAATGAAGGCCTGGATTTGGAGTCACACACAAAATTAAAGTGGAAAAACACACGACAGGCTGATCCAACTTTGATGTAATGTCCTTAAAACAAGTAAAAATGAGGCTCAGTATTGTGTGTGGCCTCCACGTGCCTGTATGACCTCCCTACAACGCCTGGACATGCTCCTGATGAGGTGGCGGATGGTCTCCTGAGGGATCTCCTCCCAGACCTGGACTAAAGCATCCGCCAACTCCTGGACAGTCTGTGGGGCAACGTGGCATTGGTGGATGGAGCGAGACATGATGTCCCAGATGTGCTCAATCGGATTCAGGTCTGGGGAACGGGTGGGCCTGTCCATAGCTTCAATACCTTCATCTTGCAGGAACTGCTGACACACTCCAGCCACATGAGGTCTAGCATCGTCCTGCATTAGGAGGAACCCAGGGCCAACCGCACCAGCATATGGTCTCACAAGGGTTCTGAGGATCTCATCTCGGTACCTAATGGCAGTCAGGCTACCTCTGGCGAGCACATGGAGGGCTGTGCGGCCCTCCAAAAAGATGCCACCCCACACCATTACTGACCACTACCAAACCCGTCATGCTGAAGGATGTTGCAGGCAGCAGATCACTCTCCACGGCGTCTCCAGACTCTGTCACGTCTGTCACATGTGCTCAGTGTGAACCTGCTTTCATCTGTGAAGAGCACAGGGCGCCAGTGGCGAATTTGCCAATCCTGGTGTTCTCTGGCAAATGCCAAGCATCCGGCATGGTGTTGGGCTGTGAGCACAACCCCCATCTGTGGACGTCGGGCCCTCATACCATCCTCATGGAGTCGGTTTCTAACAGACACATGCACATTTGTGGCCTGCTGGAGGTCATTTTGCAGGGCTCTGGCAGTGCTCCTCCTGTTCCTCCTTGCACAAAGGCAGAGGTAGCGGTCCTGCTGCTGGGTTGTTGCCCTCCTACGGCCTCCTCCACATCTCCTGGTGTACTGGCCTGTCTCCTGGTAGCGCCTCCAGCCTCTGGACACTACGCTGACAGACACAGCAAACCTTCTTGCCACAGCTCACATTGATGTGCTATCCTGGATGAGCTGCACTACCTGAGCCACTTGTGTGGGTTGTAGAGTCCGTCTCATGCTACCACGAGTGTGAAAGCACCACCAGCATTCAAAAGTGACCAAAACATCAGCCAGAAAGCAGAAAGGTACTGAGAAGTGGTCTGTGGTCCCCACCTGCAGAACCACTCCTTTATTGAGTGTGTCTTGCTAATTGCTAATAAATTCCACCTGTTGTCGATTCCATTTGCACAACAGCTGTGAAATTGATTGTCAGTCAGTGTTGCTTCCTAAGTGGACAGTTTGATTTCACAGAAGTTTGATTTACTTGGAGTTGTGTGTTGTTTAAGTGTTCCCTTTATTTTTTTGAGCCGTGTATATTAAAGAACATTCTTCTATATTGTTACGTAAGTAATAAAGATTAAATACAAGGTTTTATCACAATAGCCACAACACATTTTTTGTCTTCTCTATTTCCTGAATAGAACATGCTTTGTGTTGCAAAGATTAGATGTACATCATGCAGATTCACTGTTGTTTTTTTTTTTTTTTCTACTTTACCCATCAAAAACACAAAAAGATATGCACTATAGCTACAGATGTGTGTCTGTACGTTTAGTTTCCTCTTCCAGGAGAAACAGAGGGATGAGGGATTTTGTGTGTGTAGGAGACAGAGCCTGAGGGCATGGGAGCAATATCTTATTCATCTGATTAGCTCATGAGAGCTAGAAACAAAATGAAATAACATCCAGCAGAACTTCCCACAGGGCAGTCTCTCCGGTGTGTGTCTGTCAGTGGACGCGTGGGTTATGCAGCACACAAATTTGAGCATATTAATTATTCTCATTACAATTTTTATCCTTCTTCTTTCTTTCTGGATGTTAATAGTGAATGATAGTAACTATGCAGTTTCCAAGCAGAGACCCATACCCAGCCTGAACCCTCATCCCCCATCAGAACCTTTCTCTGCACTGCCTACTGACAGTCAGGGGGTTGTTTAGGGTGTGGCTGCTTTTTGCAATGCATCAAATTATTTTTTCGTTCTTGTTCTTTTCAAAGTGCATCTCATAAAGACTTTGTGGTGTTTTTCCATATTTGTTTCAAGTCCAAGGACGTGCTATGCAGGAATTGTATGTCAGAAGTGTTTGCATGCTCATAAATAAAAACAAACAGGAGCCAAAGGAGTTCAGTTCTAGTTCTTGTTCAGTGTCCACTTGCTTGACACAGCTAGAACCATTACAATAACCACCCACCCGCACAATCTAAGCTGGTTATCCTTCTGGCTCAGAGGGGATGCTGGAGCCTATCCCAGCCATCATTGGGCAGAAGGCAGAAAACACCCTGGACAGGTCCATTGCAGGGCAGACACACATTCACATTTAGGGGCAGTTTAGCATGTCCAATTGGCCTGACTGCATGTCTTTGGAGTGTGGAAGGAAACCCACGCAGACACCAGGAGAGCCTACAAACCCCACACAGAAAGGTCCCACGGTCAGGAAATCGAACACAGGTCCTTCTTGCTGTGAGGCGACAGCACTACGCACTGTGCCCCCGTGTCCCCCAAATAATAGCAACAATTAATAGTTTGCTTGTCTTTTTGATATGCATAGCCTCATGTGTAGAGAGAGTCTGGCAAAGGTTTTAGAGAGTGAAGCAATGCACTAATGTAACTAATAATTCCTGGGCTCATATGTGTACCTTCGGACTGGGACCACCTCATTCTAAGACTCAAACAAATCTAGCAATACTTGACATAATAGTGCCAAATCTTGATAGAGCAAAGACAAAAATGTAGTGGTATATTATGATTACATCCCACTGAGTCCTTTCTGTCCCCTGGAGACCATATATAGATGGTGTTTCTCTAGTATGTCCTGTCTTCTGTTTGAGTCTTCACGCTTTTGAATGGCTGGTTCATGACTCATCCAATTGTATCCATTCATCTTGTTGCTATTCATCCTCTTTTATTTTATCTTCAGCTCTTCCAAGCATAATGATCTTTTTCAAAGAAATGGTTTTGAATTTGTGGGCTTTGAGTAAAACATGAGGCTTGATTTCTTTGGGGATCCATTTGTTTGTTTGCTTTGCCATCCACTGAACTTTTAAAAGTTGTTGCCAACACCAAGGTTCAAAGGTATCTATTTTTGACTGCCTTGCTTGTTTATTGTCCAGCTTTCACATCCATAAAGAACCACAACCTGGACAACTCTAATTTTTCTTTCTGGAAATAAATCACTGCACTTTAAGATCTTTTCAAGCTCCTTCATCCTTGTTCTCCTGACTGTCCATCTGTGTTGTATTTCTTGAGTGCTGGATCCTCTGTTGTTAATAACTGAACTGTGTTGACAAAAGCTGTTCACCATTTCCACACCTGAATGGACATGTTAACAGTCTTTCCTGTTGTACTACCCTTAGTCTTCTTCATATTTAGTTGATGACCTGTCTTTTCACTCTGTACTTTAACCTTCCTTATAAAGATTTTCAGTAAGGTGACTAGATTTCTGAAATGAAAAGTTGGGACATTTCCAGTTTGGCAGTCAATATATTATTAGACTATCTAATATCAAATGAATATCTAATTAAAAATATCTAATATCTAATGAAAAAAGGGGGGGACAGTCCCAGTTTTATGTGTTTTGACCATGGTAACTATTGTATTGTCATACACTACGGTGAAGGCCAACTGATAAAATGGAATACTAACTATGTAACTTTGTAAACTGTGTCAGTATCTTATCTTATCAGTGTCTTATCTTACAGTAGCTACAGCTACCATGGTAAGTGAAGATATTTTAAACTATGGAACACTAAATAAAGAAAATGGTCAATATGCATGCAATGCCGGTTTCCCATCTAATTTCAAGGATATGCGCTGTAGAAAACTTAACGTTTATGTGTTTTTTCTTTGGTTTGTTTGTTTTTTTTTCTTCAAAATTCCTATAGTTCTTGTTCAAGTTCTTATGCCACCTTGAAGGTAATGGAGAAAGCAATAAGTTACAATAGTCCTATAAAAGATTTATGTTTTGCTTTCCTTCTTGTGAGATTTGTTGCTCATTGCTTTTTTAAAATTAAAGTTGCTAAGTAAAATTGGTCTCAAAAGTCACTAAGTGTAGCAACTTAGGCCGGAATAAGGCAGAGGTATATATACACCAAAATATTCAGGGGTTGTTTGAGCCCAAAATTCATATTCCTATTAAATATTGTGGCAGTAAAAAGAGGCCTGTGGCTAGAGCCCAATAGTCAGACCCTAAACACAACCCTGGGCAGCTCCAGTTCTAGAAGGACAGAGACAACATATGACATATGTCATATACTGATAGCTGAAAAGTGAGACACTGTAAAAATGATACACTATTCGTAGATGTACTATTTGTCTGATAGCTTACATTCAACTAGGTTGTATGCCTATACAAATCAGTCTACCTATTACCTGTTAGTGTGATTGAAGCCCCACTAACCCCAGCTCTGCTTTTAGCCTTAACTCCTTTTCCAATGTGGAGCCATTCTGTTTGGCCATTTTCTTTCCTGACTGTCACATGTTGATAAGTGTAGAGATTCCTCGTTAAAATGATGGGATGCTCTGGTATTCCCATTGTCATGAGGACGTTCCATTTTTTTATGAGGTCAACACAGGTAAAGGCTTTGCTGTAGTCAGTAAAACACATGTTGTCTTCCTTCTTGAACTCCTTTCAGAGGCTTTTTCCTCTGCCTTTCCTGAAACCTGCTTGCACATCTGGCAATTCCCTTTTGGTATAAGGCTCCAATTTGTGATGAAAGATCTTAAGCCTAATTCTACTGGTGTGTAATATTGGGGAAACAATGTGAAAGTTTGCACACTCTTTCTTATCTCTTTTATTTGGTATTGGGATATAAAATGAACTCTACCAATCTGCCAGGAATTGAGCTGTTTTCCACATTTGTTGGCATAATTTAATGAATACTTTACTCTTCCTCAGAATCTTGAAATATTTCTGGTGCTGTGTCAATTCCTGACTTTCTTTTTTGGTAATTTCATCTTCTTTCTTCATCTTCTAGTGCTAAAGGCTCTTCCATGCACAGTGGAATTAAAGTATCTTGGCAATTTTACAAGTTCTTATGTATCCTTCCTTTTTTGAGTCTTTATCTTTTTTATTTTTTGATCATTTTTTTATTTTTGTTTCATATGTTATTATTTATTCACTCACATGTCTCACAGTACTGGCTCTCCCATATTTTCTGAAGAACATCTGATCCTTGTTTTTCCATGTTTATTACAGTCATCCTCTGATTTCTTTTTCCCTTTCTTTCTTTATCTGGTTTTTCTTTGATTCCTCTTTGATGACCGCTTTGAGTTTCATCCATAGCGCTCCTCTCATTCACTGTCAATTATATCCATCATTTCAGATCAATTCTTGATGTTATATTTTGGTGTATTTTGGAAGTGTCTTTGTCTTTGTCTTTGTAACTAAAATGCAGTTCTTCTATCTCTCAGTGCAAAGAATGTAGACTACTTGGTTTTGGTAAACTCCATTTGGTGATCATCAGGTGTACAGATGTTGTTTTGGATGCTTAAAAAATGTATTAATAATGAAAAAGTCATTGTACTCACAGTAATTGATTAGTCATTCTCCTGCTTCATTCCTGTTTCCAAACCCATGTTGTCCAACTGTACTTCACTCCTTCTCATTTCTGACCTTAATATTCCAGCCTCTAATCATTAGCAGAACATCTAACATCTGTTTATAAGTCTTGTTCATTTCAGCCTGAGTTTAATCATAAAACTTCATTTCTTCATCACTTACATCTGTTGTTGTGGCATAAACCTGAATGGCAGTAATATTAAATGGTTGTGCATGAAATCATCAGTCATCAGTTGATCTTTCACAGCACACAGCAATCCAGTAACAGTCTTGTTGAAATGCTTGTTGATGATTCCGATTCTTCTTTGCTGTCAGTGACCTGAGTAGTAGATGTGTGTTTGCAAGGATATTGATGTGTAGATGATCAGTTTCATCTGCACTACTTCTAGGCAGCCATGATTTATACTAAGTACATTCCATGCTCTGGTTGTGATTTTGTTTTTGCAGCTTTAAATTCTATTTTCTCACTTGTCAACTTGAGGCACTAGATGTCCCAAAGACTTTGATCTAGCCTTGCCATACTCACAAGCTGTACTTGGAGGAATTCTTAGCTTGTTGAGTGCCTTCCTACCTGATGGTCCCTCGACAAACATTTTGTTTATTTATGTGGTTTTCTTGGTAATGTATGGAAGTGATTTCCCATTGACTTCATCCACGCAGTTGAACTGATGTCCTTGCTATTGTCACCTCTGTGATCACCCGCTGCTGACATTGTCATTTGCTGCTGCCCAATATAGGTGGTAGGTTTAGTCTGGCAAATCTAGTTTTCTGCCTTGGGAGACCCTGAAAGGAGTTCATCCGCCACGCAGCATAGATCTCTGCTTCTCTGACACCTGCAAGCCTCCTCACTTCGACAGGAGACCATACCATAAAAAGGGATACAATGACAGAAATTATAAAGGATGTATGAACCATTGTCTTTGTTTTACATAGTATTATCGGAGAACTCTCACACTTCAAACAACGCACTGGGTGAAAAGTACAACTAGCGTGATGATCAATAACATTTAATGATGGAAAGTTCAGTTCAGTTTATGCATACAGATGTTTCAAATTGTTCTGTTTCAGTGAATCAAATGTCTGACTCATTCACAAGTCTAGTCAACATTATAATCATAAATTATAAATGATCTTTTATTATTCACGGACCAAGGAAATGTGTCTTTCCTAGTCCTCCTTGACCTTAGTGCAGCATTTGACACAATAGACCACTCTATCCTACTAGATAGACTAGAAAACCTTGTAGGGGTAATAGGAACAGCTCTTTCCTGGTTCAGGTCCTACCTCACTGATCGCTATCAATTTGTTAATATAAAGGGTGAATCATCTGTTCTTGCAAAAGTAATGTATGGTATTCCACAAGGCTCTGTTTTAGGGCCTATATTATTCACAACATATATGCTACCATTAGGCACCATTATCAGTAAACACGGCATAAATTTCCACTGCTATGCCGATGACACTCAGTTATATATATCAAGCAAACCAGATGATAAAATTAAACTTAGCAAGATTGAGGACTGTGTAAAAGACATAAAAGATTGGATGTCAAGTAATTTTCTGCTACTTAACTCAGATAAAACAGAGGTCCTGCTTCTTGGTTCAAAATCAGCTAGAAACAAACTGTCTAACTTAACACTTAATTTCTCAGTTGCATCAAGCTCATCTGTTAAAAATCTTGGTGTCGTGATAGATGCTGATCTGTCCTTCGACGACATATAACTAATATCACTACAACAGCCTTCCTGCATCTCCGCAATATTGCTTAATTAAGAAATGCATTATCCCTACAGGACGCAGAAAAGTTAGTTCATGCATTTATTAATTCAAGGCTAGATTATTGTAATGCCCTGCTGTCTGGATGTCCCAGCAAAAGCCTCAACAAGCTTCAGCTAGTCCAGAACGCTGCAGCCAGAGTCCTCACAAGAACCAGAAAGTTCGACCATATCAGCCCAGTTTTATCAGCCCTGCACTGGTTACCAGTTAAATTTCGCATTGATTATAAAATCCTATTACTGACCTATAAAGCTCTAAACGGACTCGCCCCTCAGTACCTGAGTGACCTTCTCTCCTACTATGAATCATAACGCCTACTTAGATCACAAGGTGTTGGCTTACTACTGGTACCTAGAATTAATAAAGTTACATCAGGAGGGAGAGCTTTTTCATACAAAGCCCCCAAGCTCTGGAATAATCTTCCTGTTAATGTTTGGGAATCAGACACAGCCTCAGTCTTTAAGTCTAAAAACATACTTGTACAGTCAAGCCTTTGGTGATTAGTCTTTCCTGTCAGGTCTAGACCTGCCTGAGTCTCTGCTGCTCTGTTATACTGTAATCTGTGGTCAGCCACTCTTTACAGAACTGACTCTGTGTTTTTCTTTCTATTCTCTGCCAAGCTGATCAGCTGCTCATCCTGTGCGTCTGATGCTGTTGCCTCTTCTGCCTTGATTGGTGCTGCTGCTCACCAGCCTTCTGGACTGGTTTGACCACCACTGAGCGTCTTGCTTTACAATGCTGTGCAGTCCTCACCCTCAGATCTTTTCTTTTCCCACTTTACTATAATACTATAATATATATATATATACTATAATAATAACCTGTTGTAAAAAACATTTGTAAAGGCTTTAGACTGACTGCCTTTTTAAGTGTAAATTTCAAGCCATGTCTCACCTACTCTCATTTTTTGTTGTCTTGTTCTGGGTTCAGTTTAGTGTGGCAAGAGTAAACTATGCATGTAGACTCATAAAAATAAGGCAGGGTTCTTCTGCTAAGAAGCAATTATGCATTGATAACTTATGAAACAGAGGCGATACACAAAACACAGGCTTGTATGCATTTGAATACCCTGCGTGCATAGATGCTATGCCTCTGTCTACAATTACACAGAATCATAAACACATTAACATTTCATTCTAGCTCATAGTTCGGAGCACTTATTGGTCATGTAGTACTTGGCAACTTAATATTCTCCTGAAAGAGTAAAGAATTTGCTGAATTACAGTTTTTTTTTACACACTTGAGTATCATTAGATTCTGAAACAATAAAGCAGGAAGCTTCAGTAATGAGCCAATGACTAATGGATAAAGTACATTTCCAATCTTTTGATGCAAAGTGTTCTGGAAGTTTGTGCAGTGGAAAAATGTTGTTTGTCACTTATGTGAAATAACTCCGGTCCTGTATTGTGTCCTCATCATTATGTTTTAATCAGCCATATGGCCAATCTTCCAATATGTCTTCCAATATCTGGTGTCATTTATCATCTGGTGGACCGTATCCAAGCAAAACATCTGTCTTTCTTACATCACAGTAGACAATAAAAGTTATTGCAATGACCATATTAGATTCTACCCAAAAACATTTTAGAAGTTAAATAATTCTTCCACCTGTTTCTGCTGGAGTGTCAGCATTAAAAAAGAAAATCCTTTTCTTCCAGCTTTTCTTCCAGAGTCCAGCTATGCTCATGCTTATAATTAGCTGGAGCATATACCAGCAGGAGCAGGGAAAGAGAGAGAGATCTGACGACACTGGCTACTAGCCTCTGCAGGTGACGCATAATTATTAAGCCTGTCTGTGAGCTGCACAAGTGTCTTTCATCTCTTTTAATTAAAGTCTACCCCAGAGATGACTGCTAATGTGAATAGCCTTACCTGTGGGTAAGGTACAGTTATGTCCTTGACTCAGCACAAACATGAAAAAACAGCAAATGTAGAGGTAATGATTGTTCTTTTTTCCTCTTCATGAAGTGGAACATGCAGTCTATTTTTTTACCTGACATTCTCAGACAGAGAGTCAATTAGTGAAGTGGGTTTATGTTGGAATAAGAGAGGAACTATATGGTGTTATGGGGAAAAATGTGTGTAAAGCCTTTGGATCGACCAGGATTTCTACGTGAATGGCCCCTAAAATGAGATTTCATCTCCACCTAAGTCATAATAATGAATAAAGTGTCATTTAACCTCAGGGATGTAACTTGACCTGCTCTGCTATTTAAACATAAACAAACCCACATTTTTAGTTTACTGCTCTTCACAACAATGTAATGTCAAAGGCTAAATTGGGCCTTCATCAGTCAGTTTCTTTCCTCTTTGGAGTGGGCATCCTACAAAAATCAGAAGAGTGAATGGGTCTTCCTGTTTGAGACTAATTAGCAACAGAGTGGAACAATGTCCTGATCCTGATCTCAGTGCCATTCAAACACTGTGGTGTGACACCAAGCAGGCCATTCAAGCTAGACAGCTCAATACACATGCATATATATATATATATATATATATATATATATATATATATATATATATATATATATATATATATATATATATATACAACCTCAATTCCAATGAAGTTGGGACGTGGTGTAAAACATAAATAAAAACAGAATGCAATGATTTACAAATCCTTTTCAACTTATATTCAACTGAATACACTACAAAGACAAGATATGTAATGTTCAAATGGAACATTTTACTTGATTTTTACTTTGATTTTTACATGCTTTATTCAAGGGTCCAATTCAGTAAGCTTTGTGGCTGAGCTGTTGTCGCTCCTAGATTTTACCACGTCACATAACTTCCAGTTCACCAGGGCACCTGTGGAAACTATCAGAAAAGTGGCATCCTGTGAAGGTGCAACATTTAAGGTCAGTACAACCCACAGTGCTGCCTGTGTTTGTGTATGGAGATTGAATGTTTTTATTCTATGCAACTTTAAGGAAAGGGTGTGGCTGAAAAGACCACTTACTGGAAGGAGTGTCCACATACTTTTGGCCCTGAAGTGCAACTTCTACCTGTGTAGAAGTATAGAAAAATTGAGGTTGTTGCCAATACAGGAGGTTCCATTTGTTACTAAACATTCACATATTTTTCTAACCCTGTTATTGACTTCTTAAGCCATGTGTTTGCAAAACAAGTGGCCTTTTGCCTTTTATTTGTTAAATAAGTTGTATTATAATGAAAGTTAAAATCACAGATTTCTTATTATAACTAAAGTTAAGACATTTCTCACAGTTGTATGCACCTGAAATGTTTGCAGCATACTGTGTGTGTCCTCTAGCCTTTAAATGTAGGCTTTTTATGCTAAAGTTGAGCTAAGCTCACATTGAGTACTGCTGGTTTCTCCCTTCTGCTTGTGCCTCATTTCTCAGCTCAAAGAGCTGCTGTTTGTCAGCCTCAAGCTGCACTAGCTGAGCCAAAGGCGGGATGGATGACTGCCTCTCCTTTATTCTGACTGTAAATGAGGAAAAAACGATGGGGCGGCTTGAAGAGTGCTGCGACTCATGTGACATTGAAGGCTGTTGAATGTGTACATGTCATAATGCTTTCATTAATATTAGGACGTGTCTTCTATGTAAAAAGAATTGATAGACAAAAAAGGCTGAGACTCAGATAAAACATGTTGCTGCTATAAAAAAATAGTAAATTTATAGGAGAAGGAAAATATATACAGTGGGGAAAAAAGTATTTAGTCAGTCACCAATTGTGCAAGTTTTCCCACTTAAAAAGATGAGAGAGGCCTGTAAATGACATCATAGGTAGACCTCAACTATGAGAGACAAAATGAGGAAAAAAAATTCAGAAAATCACATTGTCTGATTTTTAAAGAATTTATTTGCAAATAATGGTGGAAAATAAGTATTTGGTCACCTACAAACAAGCAAGATTTCTGGCTCTCACAGACCTGTAACTTCTTCTTTAAGAAGCTCTTCTGTCCTCCACTCATTACCTGTAGTAATGGCACCTCGTTATCTGTATAAAAGACACCTGTCCACAACCTCAGACAGTCACACTCCAAACTCCACTATGGTGAAGACCAAAGAGCTGTTGAAGGAAACAAGATTGTAGACCTGCACCAGGCTGGGAAGACTGAATCTGCAATAGGCAAGCAGCTTGGTGTGAAGAAATCTACTGTGGGAGCAATAATCAGAAAATGGAAGACCTACAAGACCACTGCTAATCTCCCTCGATCAGGGGCTCCACGCAAGATTTCAGCCCGTGAGGTCAAAATGATCACAAGAATGAGAGCAGAAATCCCAGAACCACACAGGGGGACGTAGTGAATGACCTGCAGAAAGCTGGGACCAACGTTACAAAGGCTACTGTCAGTAATACACTATGCTACCAGGGACTCAGATCTTGCAGTACCAGATGCGTCCCTCTGCTTAAGCCAGTACATATCCGGGCGCGTCTGAAGTTTGCTAGAGAGCATTTGGATGTTCCGGAAGAGTATTGGGAGAATGTCATGTGGTCAGATGAAACCAAAGTAGAACTGTTTGGTACAAACACAACTTATCGTGTTTGGAGGAGAGTGAATGCTGAGTTGCATCCAAAGAACACCATACCAACTGTGAAGCATGGGGGTGGCAACATCATGCTTTGTGGCTGTTTCTCTGCAAAGGGACCAGGACAACTGGTCCGTGTACATGAAAGAATGAATGGGGCCATGTATTGTGAGATTTTGAGTACAAACCTCCTTCCATCAGCAAGGGCATTGAAGATGAAATGTGGCTGGGTCTTTCAGCATGACAATGATCCCAAGCACACTGCCAGGGCAACAAAGGAGTGGGTCCTGGAGTGGCCTAGCCAGTCTCCAGATCTCAACCCCATAGAAAACCTTTGGAGTCCGTGTTGCCCGCCGACAGCCCCAAAACATCACTGCTCTAGAGGAGATCTGCATGGAGGAATGGGCCAACATACCAGCAACGGTGTGTGCCAACCTTGTAAAGACTTACAGAAAACGTTTGACTTCTGTCATTGCCAACAAAGAATATATGACAAAGTATTGAGATGAACTTTTGTTATTGACCAAATACTTATTTTCCACCATTATTTGCAAATAAATTCTTTAAAAATCAGACAATGTGATTTTCTGAATTTTTTTTCCTCATTTTGTCTCTCATAGTTGAGGTCTACCTATGATGTCATTTACAGGCCTCTCTCATCTTTTTAAGTGGGAGAACTTGCACAATTGGTGACTGACTAAATAGTTTTTTTCCCCACTGTATACAAAGAAAGTTTGATATGTGACAGAGTCCACATCATGGTAAAAACAAATCCCCTGCTTTTTGAAATGAGTTTTATGTAATAAATTAACATTGTTTATTTTAAAATGTACCCTTCACTTCTCTGTCCATACAGTCCACATATGGAAACAGAGCTGCAAAAACATCCCCTTTTATATTCATTGTTTTTTGTAATGTCATAATAGCAATGCATCAGTCAGTGCACCTTGTACAGCAGGTAAGCCCTGCCCATTCATGTTGAAGTTATAAGAAGCGTTTCAGTCTGCTTTTAAGCAAAGCACAAAACACTGCAGCCAATCCAAACAGAGATCATTTACATGTATCTGCCTTAAAGGCTAGTAACAAAAACCTGCCTGTTTACTCCCTCAGGAAGATATAAAATGTGAGAAAAAATAAAGAATCTGAGCCTGTAATGTAAAAGAATTTTATTCTAAATAATTCTGGAGCGTTTCTACTGGTTCATTTGAAAATGGAGCTGCAAGTTTTTTGATACAACAGTAATGATATATCTCCTTACTGAAAACATACAGGAGATCATGGCTGTTGTTTATCTCAGAAGTAAAGCCACCTCCCAGTGAAGTCATTGTTTCACATTGTGGCCAGCTTTTCCTAAGCGCTGCCCATGGGTTCAGCCTGAGTATGGTGTTGATTAGAAGTTGTTTGACTGCCTGTTTCATTCGAACCATATGAGGAAGTTATCAGTTAACGCAGCAGCTGTGTCTGACTCTTCTCTCCCCCTCTTTCTCGTTCCACCCTGTTCTAACCCCATGCTCTCTTACACTCTCTCCATCTCCTGCATCGCCTAATTAGGTGGTTCACCTGCTGCCTGTGAAATGGGGATTCTCTCAGGTCTTTGTATTTGAAAGCATTTATGTCAGTTCTTTGTTGCACACAGCGATGTGGTAAAAGAGCAAAGACTATAACAGACCATGGCGAAGTAGCACAGAGTGGAGATGGATAGAGCGGGACAACGACGGGCTACATTTAGCATGGGCAGTCTGATAGTGAGAGGCTTTTTATAGTGTGCTGTTTGTGTAATTTCTCCTGTGATTTTCATTCCCTTCTCAGCCAAAGAGTATTTATATCACTCAGCGTGCAACAGAGAGCATATCTCCATGCACTTGGAAGTAATTAGGTCCTCCAGCTGTTATGTTTAAAATTTTGCTCAGTGACTTTGGATTTTTGTAGTGGATGAGTTGATGAAAATGACTGAAATCAGCATTTTATTAAGGTTAGGGAGAAAGTGTGTGCATGCAGGTGTGCGATGACTGTACGTTAGTCTGAGCACACTAATTCTAACATCTTGCCCTCTATCTGTCCTGGTGTTAAGATCATCTCAACTGGTAGAAAGAGTGTTCAGAGTGATACTCACTACACCATTTAAGTCTTATGTTTGTGCTAATATGAAAACCCATCGGTGTGATGGATGGATGGATGGATGGATGGATGGATAGATAGATAGATAGATAGATAGATAGATAGATAGATAGATAGATAGATAGATAGATAGATAGATAGATAGATAGATAGATAGATAGATAGATAGATTACATTACCATGTGTGCAGTCAACATTCAGCAGTGTGTGGTCTATTGGTTGCGTTTTTTTGTTGATTCTGTGCTGTTGCTTGGTCTGAGAGGTTAGAAATAAGGTTAGATGAGGTCTTAGGCTTACTTGAAAAATGTAGTGGTAATTGAAGAGATTTACCAAAAGTTTAAAGAAGAGATTAATCCTCTTAGTTTAATTTAGGAATTGTCTTTTATCAGGAGTCACAGCTAATTGGATCGTCGGCCCATAAAAGAGAGTTGTGTTAACATGCTTCACGACTCAGCCGGTTCACCCCACAGTCTGACCCTCTAAAGCCTTTAGCTGTGAGAAAACATGATGGCTTATGGAATGGGTGACTCACCACATGTATAAATGGGCTTTTATCAGAATAATCTCCAGTGATCTGAGTGACGGCGTAACCAGAGAAGGCGTAATAGGTTTGAGCGTCGGCTGGATGATGGTAAGTGTTCCAGTTCAATGCCATACATCTGATATCTGCACTTGCCTCTCACGTTACCAGAGCACTTTAACAATATTACATTTCATGGCACAGGACGGGCCTGTATATGTCTCTACTGTGTTACATTATTCTGAACGTCAGCCGCTAGACTGCTCCCAGGACATGGAAAGTCGTCTCAGGGCATGCGAGAGTGGAAAATGACAGACACTTTGTAAGCAGAGGCATAAGCCACTTGGCAGTAAAGGACCATGATTGTAACCAGAGAGATGAATGTTAATATTTGCAAAGGCATTCAGGTTGCATGGGCTGGCTACGACTCCTGCTCACGCACATGAATATTATAGGGATTACAGAATTCACTTTCTGGGCCTGGTGTCCAAAGTGAGACAGCACAAAGATCCATCCATCCATCCATTTTCTAAGCCGCTTCTCCGTCAGGGTCGCGGGGGGGGCACAAAGATCATCATTATTAATTAGGTAACATTCTACATTTGTTTACTGAGTAAATGTATAATGCTTATTGCATATATTGCGTATACTGTGCTGTTTTACATCTGTGGACAAACAAACTGTGGAACAATCTTAACCTCCTAAATTCACAGGCTTATTACATCATAACACTGGTTATTCAGTAATTACATGAAAAAAGACGGAGTTATTCTGGAGTTATATTAGTGAGCTATAGAAACCTGGCAGCATTTAAGGGGTTGCGTTTGGACTGAAATCTGCTGGGCCATCAGAAGTAATTCAAATTCACCCACGCCTTTCAAATATTCAGATCCTGCGGAAGACTGCAATGATACAATTCATTCCTGACAACAAGGAACAGCTCATTCATATCATTTGCTCCTGTTACACACTGTCTGCAGTAACAACAGTCTTTAGCACTTCAACATGATAAATTGCTGCAGGCTAAATGGCCGGTCATATGGAATGTATTCATGACTGTGATATTATAACTATGATGAACTTGAAACTGATTGCATGTTAGTTTCCATATCTGGACCGTATGAACCATTTTTGAAACTTTAACAATGCTTATGTCATGTTTATTTAAAAAAAGTAAGAAAATATTTGTTTTTTAATGATGAATCTTTTCATCCTCCAAAGATCTGTGGTCAAGCCCAGGCGAAAGTGGTCATAAATCAAATTTACAGTGAGTTAGCATGAACCGCTTAATAGAATTAGGCTTAGGTCATTGGACATTGCTGTCAAACCAACATAAACCAAACTATTTTATATTCTATATTATTAAATTGTATTTAGCCATAACATTTGAGGTTACCTGAATTTTTCTTATTTAAATGGATTATCTATTTTCCTGAATGTTCTTGTGAGAAAGACAAGCTTACAGTCTGTGTTGTTTGAAGACAATATAGTATACAATCCTGTTGTATGTGATTTAAAGACAATGTAATGTATACTGTAGCCACATTTGTCCACATGAATCCCGCCTGGCTGGAAGTGAAGCATACTGATACAGAGTAACTCTGCTCTGGAATGCAGGTAGGGTTAGTAATAGATGATGCGAGGACTTCTCCCCAGCAACACATGATGTCATTAAACAAGTACAAAGTAATTACCAAGTCATGTTCATAATTTGTTCTTATAAAATGAAGTTATTAGTTATGCCAGAGCTGGGGCACTCATTACCCAGCCCATTACGTTCTATCATTCTATATCAGCAGTGGGTGCCCCTTAAAAGCATTTTAACTAGATTTACACTTTCCAGCTTGGTGCATCATTTTATCACCCTCTATATAACTGTGACATGGGATTTGACTGCTAAAGCACTGTATAGTACATTAGCAAGCCTTGTTTATATGCCCCCTGTATTTTCTAGAGGGATACAATGATTGGTAAACTCTTTTATGTTCTACTTCAGGAAACACAGGTTGTTGTTTTTACACCAGTTAAATGTACAGTATTCTTAATATGCCTCTTTAATATTGGTTTATATTGGTTCTCCAAAAGTTGAAAACAAGTTATTAGCATATATAGCTAACACAATCAACATAACTTTTAAAACAATACAGAAGAGGGAATAAATAATTCTATTTTATATCTCCTCTCTGTATTCACTGTGTGCGTAAGTAAACCAGTTCCTTCAGGCCGGTAAAGCGAGTCAGACATGAGGACACACTGTTCTCATCCTGAGGGAGCTCAGCCACATTGCCTCTTCAAGGTTCATTGCGCATTTTAATACGAAGAAAATACATATCTTAAAAAGATTCCTTCCATCTGGCCTTGGAGCGTCTGCACTGTGTGTGCGTGTGCGTGTAGATCTTCTTGCCTTTGCATACCCTATGTTGCTGTAAGAGTGAGGTCATTATCCTTCCTGGCATGCTCCACTGATCTACATCATATTACCAGAGGTTTGATAACACTTGCGTCTATGACGCCTCAGAAACAAGCCCCCCGCGCTGCTCTCAGGGAGAGTGTGCAAATGCAACATAGATGGAGCAAAACATGAAGTTCACACTGGTTTACTCACTCAGCAGTAATTAGAATCATTAATAGGCACAGATCTGCTGAGCTGCTTCACAATTAGCGATTTGGTAGATACACACAATAGTTGCTATAAGTTGTGTGGCTTGTGTGACTGATCCCTCCAAATCAGTGTAAATCTACTCAAAGTCATTGGGTAAAGGTGATCAAAACGATTTTCAAATCATTGAAATGACTGAAATTACATGTTTATATATATATATATATATATATATATATATATATATATATATATATATAAACATATATAGAGAATGTAATTAATGTAATGTGACATAAGTTTACTTCAGGAATTAGTTTTCCTTACAATGGCTTGTATTTATTACTCTTAGTTCTGACAGGCCAGGTACTGTTGTGTAAGTAAATTCTCACATGAACGTTGAGGGTGCTAGCAATCATCAGAGAAGCCGCAGGAAGTTATAACGTTAGCTTGCTGGCTAATAGTGAAAACTAAGTGTACTTATTAATTTCTCTTCCAATTTATAATCTTTCTTGTTGATGAAGTAAACATAATCTGTAACTTGATTTGATGTAATGAATGAAACAATGACAGCGAAACAGAAGTATCTAGTATCCAGATGTTTTATCCTAAAATCTCCACAGAACTATTGTAGGAACTATTTAGGCAATGTATCCATAACCATTTTGTGTAATAACTTTGTGAGGTAGCTTTTAAAGCATTCATTTAAAGAGAAACTCCACCAGTTTTACTAAATGTCTGCTTAACTTAATTATGACACAAAGTCCTTCTGAGTGGTTTGATGTGAAATGTTCCTTTCTAGAGAGACTAAGAGTCAGAATTGTCTACTAGAATAGTGATAGGAACCAGACTTCTGAAGCCACTGTTTTCTCCCATACCTTTGCTCTTGATGAACTTTCCCTCTTCTGATGTTCTTCACTCTTTCTAATAGGAGGGATAGGGCAGTTGGAAAAAAATGAAAAATGGTGAATCTTTAATGTAATCTGTCAGTAAGGATGTCACTCTCAGAGGAAAGTTTTACCTGGCTATATTAAAACTGACCACAGCATGACAGATTTATAGAATGACAACAGGGTGCATGTAGGGTCCTTTTTTACATTCTACTATAGCTAATAATAATAATAATAATAATAATAGTAATAATAATAATATACCCATAAAAGCTTCTCAGTACTGTACATTAATACAAGTTCAAAAGGTGAGAAGTCTGTGGGGAACGGGTCTCATTTCATCTTCATTTCAAAGATTATTCATTTTATTCATTATTCAAGATTATTATATTTTGGTAGTGCTCCCTCAGTCTCCAGAATATAAACTGAGCTGGTTCATTTAGAAATGAGAGGAAAACATTTGCAGTTTTATGTGTGGCTCTGGCTGTTGACAGTGTGTTAACACAACGCTGTTCTGAAGCAGGCAGGTCATGTGGGTTTCACACTAATCACCATCACATCGGACAAATTATTTGATTATAATTATAAATTACATGCGCTGAATGTTACCTCCAATCTGGCTTGGCATTCCAGTTCAGTGCTGCTGTTGAGCTGAGGAAGCCAAACATTAGCAGCACAAAGTCTACTGCCTCTGCATGGAGAATCTGAACAATTGTGTAGTTTCACTTTTTCATAGAAAACAATTTTCAGTGCCTTTGCAGTCACAGTAATATCTTTAGGATAATGAGCCATGAAATTGACTCGTTTTTTTTCCTGACCCGTATCTCCTGCTTCAATTCGTCAAGTCCATAATGAGGAACAGCAAGGCACAAAGTGGAATATGGTACACAAAACAGAGAAAGAAAAGAAACATAAGAGCACGCTTAGCCATAGGAGCTAAAAGTGCTGCGATTTATTAGTTACGGCTCACTCAGTTACCCTTTTCTTTTTATATTGTGTAGTGCACACGTTAAACAGATAATAACTAAACTATTCATTTTAGCAGAAATAAAATAATATTTTACGTCTTATCTTCAAAATAATATGATCAAGAAAAACATCTAAAACTGTAATATATGTTAATAGATCATAATCCAAGTTATTTTGGACCATTTTTATTTGTTCGTTCATTGTGAAATATCCTTAACATTAATGTATGGAAATGTTTTCAAATGGTGTAAACAATAAATGAGTCCATTCTTTTTACAGCAACAGTATTGACTTAGTACAAGCAGTCCAGTTTATTGGGCAGCTCTGTGCAATAACAGCACTAAGGAGGCCTAGGGATGTGACCGTATGTTACCTCAATCATATAATCATATCAAAGCCTTGAAACAGATCTCCCAGCACAGTCCTGGTCAAGATCAGCCTCCCTCTTAATCCGTCCGTTATCTCAGACAGCAGAGTTGTTTGTCAGAGAGGGACAGAGGGATGGATGAACAGTCCTCTTTCCATGAGCTCATGGTCACTGTAGTGGTCAGTGCTCACGCTTCAGCTGTCTGACACCACTCCACAGCAGCAGTCACAACATGAACACAGCGTATTTGTCTCAGCCCAATAACGACCCTCACAGCCAAGCAATCCTGTGAGCTCGGTTAAAAAAAGTATCAGATTCGCTAGAGAATAGAACAAAGGCAATCCTGTGGTTACCGGACTCCTCCATCAATGTCAACCTTGACAAGACTCACTTAAAGCACGAGAGCGGTTTGTCTCAGGTCCATCAGTTAGCGGGTATCATGCAAATGCACTGGGTCTGAGATGAAGATGGCGATATAAGTGCCTCCTTAAGTCTCCAGAGTCACCTCTAAAATCCGAATCAGAATTTCATATGCTGAAATTAATTAATTATATCTGAGGTTGCTAATTGACACCCTATCATCATAAGTGTACAGTCATCTGCACAGAACTATAACACAGGACTATGAGAGTAATCAGTCAACTGAAGAAAGGATCAATAGCTTTATATATCTCAGTTAGAGACTGAGGTAATACTTTGTAACAAGATACACTTTTAAACAGGAAGATGAATGATGCAGTGGGCCTGAACTGGTGGTTTTCCAAAGTGGATTTGAGATGAGGGAGAAGCATAAAGTAAATAAATAACACCTGGTATTATGGAAGTACATTATGATAAATCTTACATTTTAGAGGTCTTGAATTGGCCTTTATCCTTATAAATGAGGGCCATTGCTCCTTCTCACCGCAGGCACTTTTCCCATTTCCTGCTAGTTTTGTCCCAGCGGAGGCCAAGAAACTAGCCACAGTTGAAGCAGCATTGCTGTCATCTTTGATTTGTCTTCATTTCTCAGGATGCTTGTTTAATAAAGCTCAGTAGGGAAGAAAGAAATGGCACACTAATATGTTGCATCATAAATCCAAATTAGGCAAAATGAGTCTCTCTTATAGCGAGAGCCACAATTCAGATATAGATACACCCACAGGATGAGTTTGCTGCAATGCCAGCTGTGAGTTATAGGAATCTTAGCCTGAAAGCAAATTCGAAAAAAATTATTATTTAAACATTTTTAAGGGTTGCTTGTTGAGTATGAACATGAAGCCTACCTCATAAGATCTAATCAGACCTATACCATTAGGAGTCTATTTCAAAGGTTCTTGTGTTATTGTCCCTGGAGATTTTGCCATGAGTTCCCAGGGCATTGCGTAGGGAATAATGAAAATCTCTGCTGACCTAATAACACGACAGTCATCGCCTCGATCCCTCAGCACCGGGAAAGTGCTAGAAGTCATAACTGTGATAGGGTATTCACATCTGGTCCTAAATGAGTCTGATGCCTGTGTATCCGTGTGATGCACTCAAGCTATTGCACAAATCAGTCTTCCAGCTGAGAGAGGGTAGATGGGTAGAATCAGAGGATGGTATGAATATGGAAAGAAAGTAATCGATTGAAAGTGAAATGTCTACATGTCAATCTCTTGAAATAACTTTTTAAAACAACTACTGGACTTGCATAGTCTTTTCCAGGGATCATTTAACATGTACACATTTCATTTAGATGATATGACATCAAGGTACTCTTGTACTCGCAAAACAGCTATTCATCCTTGATTTATTCAACCTTAATGTAGGTTTTGAGCACTACGAACAGCTATGTGAGGGATTTCCATTGAAAAGCCATATTATGTAGCATATTTTGAGTTCAAATTAATATGCAATACAAGGACACTAAGGTCTTTACTGCAAAATCCACCCTCAACCACCACACAGAAAAATTTATTCTACAGCACTTAAAACTCTCCCACACAATCCTTTATTGTTCAACCCCTAATTACACCTGTTCAACCAGGCATGGACAAGGTGCGCAGCTCAAACTCGTTAATAAAAGTCTACCATGTGCTGCCTGCCACACAGCAAGTGCGCAAGGTCGAGATCGTCACCGTGGCAACATGAGATAGAAAGCACCTGTTCCTCCCCAGAGAGGGGAGCCCGGGCAATCTCCTCTAGGGAGGGTGTGGCCCATCCTCAGGGTGTCATCAGCTGCTCTATTACACCCAACGAGCCATTATCTGATACAAGCATTAACCTCTGCTCAGCCTTTACTCTCAGCTAATAAACCATACAAGTACAACATAATTATAGGAAGAACTTAACAGCAAACATCAAAAACATACACACATACACAAGGTACCAAACTGTCACTAGGCCGGTACCCTCAAGAGTACATCTTCAGTATTTTTAGTTATAGATAATAATTTTACATTTACATTGCAATTTTCTCAGAAAATGTGGCTCCTTAGACTCACATTTCTACAAGCCATGGGCATACCTTTACATCTCTAGCCTGCGGAAGCAGCCATTGTCCTACAACACCATGCTTGGCTGGAGAAAGAAGAAGCATTGACACTCCAGACACAGCAGATTATATTACTCATCCTGTCCCATCCTCTAGTTTCACCAGCCTTACTGGAGATCTGAGAGACACCTGACAATGGCCAAGAACACAAACATGTGATAAAGAGGCCTGATTCGCTGGATGAATTACCACGGATCACAGATTTAGCTTGAGCTCATTTTAACTGAAGCAGCCAGCACTGCAACAATCTGCTCCTCAATTACAAAACAGCTTCATATTTGGGATACTTACCAGATCCTGACAATGACCATCACATTCAAACCTGACATCTGGGCATATACATACAGAATGTCCAAACAATCCCAGAGACAAAGAAGTGAAAGGATTCATTAAATATTAATCATCACTGAGCACTAACAAAGAATGAAATGTTATCATTAGTTAAGTGCATCACATAAACATTGCACCTCAGCACTGAAGAGTAGGGATTGTTTGGGTGGCATGGTACGCAGCAGGAGAGGCACAAAACCAAGGTGTGTGTGTGCTCAGCTTTGTGGGTGGTCTGCTCTGTGATGGACATTATTACTCTTTACACAGCATTTCATTAGGACTGTTTATTACATTTTATGCTATAATTTAGGAGGATTTGGAAGATTTTAAGGTTTTAGTACAGCTGAAAAACTCCAGACCTTTAGTGTTGTTTTTTTTTTGAGTCCCCTTTTCTCACTTCTGTAAACTTATCAAACACCCATCTTTACTTCATCAACTTGCAGGTATAAAGTATTCAGAAGAAATTATTTCCAAAACTAAAAAAATGTCAGTACCTCATGAAAGTAAAACGCATTAGAAGTATTTTATTTTACACAAGAGCAAATGATGCAACTGTAAATAGAATTATTTTATGTTAAAATGGTCATTTTAAATGTACACCTAAATGTGAAAAAAACTGCAACTCTTCCATGGGCACAGGTGGCGATATGAATTAGAATTTACAACCATGTTTGTACACTGTGAAATTAGACCTCTGCATTTAACCCATCCATGCAGTGAAACACCCACATACATGCACACTAGTGAACACACACACTAGGGGACAGTGAGCACACTTCCCCGGAGCAGTGGGCAGCCCTATCCATGGCACCCGAGGAGCAATTGGGGGTTAGGTGTCTTGCTCAAGGGCACATCAGTCATGGACTGTCAGCCTTGAACCTGCAACCTTCCGGTCACAGAGCTGGTTCTATAACCTCCAGCCCACGACTGCCCCCTACCATCAAGATACTTCAAGACATTTCATTATACACAACATGTATATTTAGTTTTTCTGAGGTTTGAGAAGTCATAGCGGACAAAAAAGCACTAGTAGTGCCAGATTTAAAATACTATTAAAAACTATATATATGATTTTTATTTAACGTCTAACATACTGCACTGTACTACATGCAATTAAAATTATTCTTTATTCTGAATATTGTTGGTATTAAAATATAATGCATTAACAATGCATCCACATCACTAATGCATCTACTTGCAAAAAAAAATAGGCAAAAAATGTGAAAGTATGTAAAAGTACGTAAAAGATCCCTTCCCTCGCTTCCGTGATCAGTGAAGAACCCTTGAGGAATGTTTCTTAAACACTTTTGCTTATCTTAATCCATAAACAAAGCCGTTACAGAACTGGAATGCTTTGAAGTAGTGCTGAGATTATGAGGAGTAGTTGGAGACGAAAAGACGGTAAATGCTGGCTATTAAGGTCTATTTCAGGAACAGCTTTAGGTCTGTGGTCTCTAACCATACTGGTAATATCCAACATTTATTCTGGTACTATAGCTGACAAAAATACATATATAGTTTTCTTAGGGGGTGATAAAACCCTCCACCCAAAAAAATCTATTAAATTAAATGATAATTACAGACAATACTAGGAATACTTCCCTATTTTTAATTCATTTTTAAAAACTAATCTTTAAACTTTTTTTTTTTAATATCCTAACACATAGGGCACTGTGACTTATGTGTCTATTTGTGTGTGGGTGTGTATGCATGCACAACAATATGCCTAATCCCTGTTCCTGTTCCAGCAGCTTCGGATTCCCCTCTGGAGTTCAAAGCACTGGAGTGGAGAAGAGGGATCAATGCAAGACCTTTTTATTCAGCAGAACACATTCATAAGAAAAGTCAATCCATGTCCATTGAACAAATGTGAATATAAAAATGGACAACTCTGATAGTCAAATGTGGATATTATGATATTACAACCATTGGAAAAAGTACAGAAACACATGCAATCATGGTACCACATCATCCAAGTTTTAAGGAGGGTAAAAAGGGAAGCATTAGCAAGCATATGTTAAGACATGTATTCTTGTAATCATATATAACTGTTCTTTTCAGTCATTTTGCAAACAAAAAATGTGCATATCTTGCAGTCAGTAGAATTAGAGAGATCCTTGCATCACACGCCACATTGTCCCAAAATACTTTATGGAGAAGAACTTATTAACCTCTATGAGTTCTTAATTCATGCAGCATTGCACAATATTTACAGTTGACACAACACATCAGCAGACATAAAATAGCATGGGGGAGTTCATGACTTGCCCACCCCAGCAGAGGCCAATTAATGTCCTATCTGGCACAGCACACCGCATATCAGGGCATAAGCTTGAGGAAACTACGCAAATCTAGAGCTGAGTCACTGTGCAACAACTGTGTGAAACACTTCCCCCACTTCCTTATACATCCGAGTTGAGGCTTAGGTTGGCCAGACGCGGATCCGAGTTGATCTCGTACCTGTAATGGTAGCCCTCCATGTGGTCCCTGCATGCGTCACGGATATTGTACATCCATCTCTTGATGCCCTTTCTGTTGAGGTAAAGGACTAGCAGAAATATAACCCCGATTAGGGCCAACACCATACCCAGGAACACATATGACGTCTCCATGACACCTTTCATGTTTCCAGAATAGTTGCACTGCAGCTTTGTCTGGTCAACTTGTAAGAGTGGGGCATTTCTTAATTCTGAAGGCTCAAAGCAGGTCATGTTCGCTTTGTCTGCCACAAAGTCAAATTTCTGTAACCATATCACCATGTCCTTCATTTTGCAGTCACAATACCATGGGTTGTCAGTCAGGTACATCCAAAGCCCAGGTATCTGACTTAAGTCTGCTAAAGTCCCATTTGGTATATCTTTCAGCGCATTGTCCCGCAGGTCCAAACGCTGCAACACTTGACTTCTGAAAGTGACATTGTTAATCGAGACTACTGAGTTGTTCCTCATGTCCAACGTGGCGAGGTCAGATAAGCTTGAAATTCCATCGGGAAACAATTTCAGGTCATTGTTGGACAAGTCGAGATTGGAAAGTTTAGGAAAACTGTGCTTTAAAAGGTTGGATATATCTGTGTATGAGACATTGTACAAAGACTGACTTAGGTTTAAGACCCTCAGCTTATTGTTCTCAGGGATGGCATCACGACTAAAACTGAGGATTCTGTTGTTGCTCAGGTCAAGTGAATGGAGATTTGGCAAGTTGTTAAACACCCCACGGTCCACTTGCTCCATTTGGTTTCCAGACAGATAAAGCTCTGTCAGCTGCTCCAGACGAACAGGGAAGGAGCTCTCGTTTAGATGAGAAATGTTGTTTCCAGTGAGAAAAAGTGTCGTTATGTTTGCTGGCAGAGGCTGTGGAATGGACATTAAGTTCTTATGGAGGCAGGTTACCGTTGTTGATTTGCAATGGCATTCATCACAAAGGTCCAGAGACGAGACTGGGCCAAAGCAGGAAAGAAAGAGCAGCACACACAGAATCAAGAGGCGGTGGGCACGTTTCCTCTTCACTGCCAGCATTTTTGCAGGGATTTGAAATGACAAATGAAGGTGACTGAAAAGCAGCATACGGATCCCCCTCGGAACAGTCTAACAAAACGTCTGCTCAGAAATGAAAAGGATGTCTAAAATATGCAGCTTTTCTATTCTCACTTGAAATTCCTGGAGAACACCCACATTCCTTCCACTTCTCCGAGTACTTCTCTCTTACGTAGTTAAGGACTTGAGGCGAAACAACAAAGGCGGCATGCAAACGACCAGTTTAGCGGCTCTAAAACACTCACAGTCACATACCCATGACTACCGGTCTTATTTGTCGAGTTGAACGTGATGGCAGCACTGCTTCTTCTTCATCACTTCCACCAAAAAAGTTCAATCTGTTACCGTCTACTTATCCCGTGAAAATTACATCCGGCGTGTGAACTGTTCGAGTTTTAAACGTTTGGTAGCGTTTGTGTATATCCAGAGCCTTCTGCCTTTTACATTTCTTTTGTGGCTTCTGTGTTCTTTTCGGATTTTCATGTCAGTGCCGTTGAGCTCAGCACGCAGACTTCACGAGTTGGATTCCTCCTCGTCCGCTCCCTGAAACCTGGGCGCAAACCACTGAGTGGACTGTACCACTACAACAACGGAGGGGGGGCGCCACCACATCAACACCATGCTGAGGCAGTTAGAGGTGTTTGGTCATTCAGGATGAGATCCTGTTTGGTTGTTTTTTCTGCTGCTTTTATTAACTTTATAGTTACATTAAAGAAAAGCTTTGAAACCATCGAACTTTTATGTTGTCATCATGGGGTCTGAGAAAAGAAGCCTCATAACTCCTTCCACAGTGTTTAGACCATTCCCCAGTTTAAAGACAAAGACCCCTGAATTGAGAGTAGGCCTACAAGTCTCACTATGTCTTTCTCAGCTTCACTTTATTTGAGTACACCTCCTATCCATTAGCTGGAGAGAGGGACATGTACTTCCCAAAGCAAATATCTCTTAATCATTCAAATTTACTCACTGCTTGGAAATGCCATTTGACTTCTCTTATGTTACATTCTCTCAGGTTGCTTAGACACTGGCTATGTTCAAAATAGCCCACTACGTACTGCTCACATACCGACTGTGCCCAAAAGTAGCAAGTAGTATGCAGTATGTGACCAACATGAATTTCTCCAGAATGCCCAAGATACCCGGATGACGTACTGCTCCGGCCACATATTCCAGTACACAGTCAGCTATATCTGTAATATGCTGCATCCCAAAATGCAATGCAGCTATTTCAGGAGGAAGGATCCACTGACATAACCACCTGAATATTTTTAATAGCCCTGAATTTTGCTTTTCAATACATTAATAACAGCAAAATGAAAACAATGTGCCCAAATGCTGCTGTAATCAGTGCCACACTGAACCCCATATGAGCTCTCTCTGCTAGTATCGTTGTGGGTTTACTTACTTCATGTATTTAATCTATTTAAAGTTAACTGTCTGCAGAGATAATGGGATTAAAACAAAATAGTATCTCAGAAAAAATTGAAAAAAATGACTCACAAATGGAGGAATACAGGTGTGTTTGGAAACCAAACAAGTTCACAAATACACAGCTGCCATTTTTTTAAGTTTATTTTTGGCTTTGAAGGTAGAAAACAACATCCTGCCCTTTGTCATGTTAAGGTGTCTTTTAAAAGTCACACAGGCCAAAATATGAATGTACCCACTGAAAAGCAGCTAAGAAAAGCATCTAACTGTTGCTAAGCAGTGATTGGTGTGCTATGGAAAATGAAGGGTGGGTCTTGAGATGGATCTGATTTGCCCAGTCTCCAAAGTTGGCAGTCTAGATGTGCCCCTGTTTTGTAATTCGTCCTTTGTCATACACTGGATATGGTACTGTATATTACTATGAAGAGTAGCGTGCAGTATACAGTATATGCTAGTGCAGTACAAAGTATATTTCAGTACTCGGTATATTTCTAACATAGCCATTGCTTATGGAGAAAAGTTTTTTCAAGGGCCCATATCAAGAACAAACAAATGTCTCTTTTTTTAATACAGGAATTTGAAGTAATATATACAATGTTTCATACCATTCACTACCCAGTCCATACATGGAAACTAAGCTGTAATAACAGCCTTTTTGGATTCACTTTGCCTGTGATGTAACAAGAAACAACTCATTTACATACATCAACCTATTCAGCCTACAGATGTTTAGCACCGCCCATCCACAATGAAGTTATGAGGAGTGTTGTAGCTATTAAGTGCTATTAAGATGAAGCACAGTACAGGATGGTCAATCAGAACAGAGTCCATTTGTCTTTCAAGACAAATAAAAAGGGATAAAAAGAGGTTGGAAAAGAGTCATGGAAGAATTATGACCATTTTTGGTACATAAAACCAGAAAAATGTTGTAACAAAGTATAGAGTATATGAGCCCTTTAATGTAAAAATGTGATAAGGTCATAATGATCAATCAAATAATAATATAATCAAATAAGGTCATAATGATGCAGATGGTTTTCCTTTATCACTTAAATTACAATAATGAGACTGTGGGTCCTGTGTTTGCAGTCACAGTTCCACCCAAATGGACCCTTTTCCATCTAAACCTAAGACTGAAATGTTAAGAAGACTCACAGAAGTCTTCCTCCTACTGTGAAATTTTCTCCTTTCTTTTGTGTTTAGTCCTTTTGAGTTAACACAATTACACAGAATAGTGTGCTGTGTGGCCACCTCCACAGTGCACCAATGTCTGTCCTGTTTCATTCATATCTTAGCCACAGCCTTCATGCTGCCACTGAGTGGGTTTTGTAATCACTTTAAGTCTTGAGCACTATTCACCCACCCTATTACAGCACTAATATTGTTCTGCTTCTTGAGATCATAATGTCAGATGTGATACTACAGCTGCTAAACTAAAACTAGAACCTAAAAACCAATGCTTCTCCCTGACTGGAATTTAAAGTACAGCTGATGAAATATGATTACATACACTTCTTAAATACAATAAGACTCAGAAGCATTTCATGTATAATGCTGCTGTTATTGTGCTTTTCATGTAAACTTACTTCTCCAGTACTCTTACAAATTTATATTTATAAGCCTTGATATAGTGACAATTACTGAGGTGAAAATTCTACAGATACGATGCCACAGTTGTTAATTATTGTTTCACCAAATCTCCAATCAATCCAACCAATATTCTCCAAATCAGCAAAGCAGGAATTTAATGGTTATCTAACAAACTGTGGAAATTAAGTACAACCCCAATTCTGAAAATGTTGGCACACTGTGCACAATATAAATAAAAACAAAATGCAATGATGTGCAAATCATTTAAACGTTATATGTAATTGGAAATAGTATAAAGACAACATATCAAATGTTGAAACTGAGACTGTTGAAACTAACTTTTATTGTTATATGAAAAATATATTGCCATTTTGGATTTGATGCTAACAATATGCTCCAAAAAAGCTGGGACAGGGGCAACAAAAGACTGGGAAAGTTGTGTAACATGATTGGGTATAAAAGAGCATCTCAGAGAGGTGGAGTCTTTCAGAAGTATGTCACAATTGGCCCCTCCCACTCCATGTGCTTTTTGTTTTGGTCTTCCATGTGCGTTTGTTTTGGTTCATGCCCCTTGTTTTGTGACTCTGCCCCTGATTGTTTTCACCTGTCCCTCGTCTTCGTATTTAAGCCCTGTGTTTGCCCTTTGTTTTGATTGGTCTTTCTGTGACGTGGAGCGAGGAGGCGGACGTACATGCTGAGATAAGTGAGATTTATTAAGGGCAAATCCAATCCAGGGTCATAGTCTAAACAGTCCAGGTTCAAATAGCCAATATGGATAGCAGGAGAGACAGACATGACAAAATGAACACAGGCATAAACATCCAAACACAGACAGAGATTCAAACAAAGACGAGTCAAGACAAGGGGCAAACACAGGGCTTAAATACACAGGGAAAATGAGGGACAGGTGGAAAACAGGTGGAGAAAATCAGGGGCAGAGTCACGAAATGAGGGGGCCAAACCAAAACAAACGCACATGGGCTAAACTAAAACACAAACACATGGACAGGACTGGGAGGGGCCAATCGTGACAAAGTAAAGATGAGGAGGGGTTCACCACTCTGTGAAAGGCTGCACCATCAAATGTTTCTCAACATAAAATAACAAAGAACTTTTGCCTTTCCTCATCTACAGTACATAATATAGAATCAGAGAATCTCTGTATGTAAGGGACGAGGCCAAAAACCAGTATTTGCTGCCTGTGATCTTTGGGCCCTCAGACAGCACTGCATTAAAAACAGACATGATTCTGTAGTGGAAATCACTGCATGGGCTCAGAAACATTTCTGAAAAACCACTGTCTGTTAAAACAGTTCATCACTGCATCCACAAGCGCAAGGTAAAACTCTAAAACACAAAGAAGAAACCAAATATAAGTGTTCATGATGGTTTAGGGGGGCATTAGTGCACATGCCCTGGGTGACATGGACATCTGTGAAGGCACCATTAATGCTGAATGACATATACACGTTTTGGCAACATATGCTGCCATCCAGACGATGTCTTTTTCAGGGAAGGCCTTGATTATTTCAGCAAGACAATGTCAAACCACATTCTGCATGTATTACAGCAGCATTGTTCTGTATTAAAAGAGTCCAGGTGCTAAACTGACCTGACCCGGAACTGATGAGCAGCTGAAATCCTGTATCAAACCAGAATGGAAAACATTTCCGTTTCAAAACTGCAGCAGCGTCTCCTCAGTTCCCAAACAATTACAGAGTGTTGTTAAAAGAAGAGGTGATGAAACACAGCAGTAAACAGGCCCCCGTCCCAGCTTTTTTGGAACGTGTTATTGGCATCAAATTCAAAATGGGCAAATATTTCTCAAATAACAATAACATTTTTCAGTTTCAACATTTTACATGTTGTCTTTGTAGTGTTTTCCTTTAAAAATATGGTTTACATGATTTGCATATCATTGCATCCTATTTTTATTTACATTCTGCACAGCCTCCCAACTTTTTTGGAAATGGGGTTGTAAATGCCGCCCTTTGTGAAAAGGCAGAAGGAATTAGACTAATCAAAAATTTGAGTTCCTATTGCCAGCCCTTTCATTTCTTGCTAATAGAGTGCCTTTGCAATGTTTACCAAATTTCTTTAAACTATTTATATAGGGAACCCCCAGTATGATTTATATAGAGAACCATATGAAAACCCATGAAATATGACCTATTAGAATGTGTTCAAATGACAAAAAATAAGCTATTTTTAATATATCTATGGTAATAGATGTTTTGGCTACCTAACATTCTTGGCAATTCTTTTCAGTTCCAGACTGTGATATGCACCAGCAGCCCTGAGCAGACTTAGTATGGGATATGTGAAGACAACTGGAGATTCAGGAAAAGCTCATTATATTCTTGCTTCATATAAAGGGCCCATATCATCGAAAAAAAATTTCCCTCACTTTTAGTGCTTTTCCTGCTGTAATGCAGCCACTTTAACTCAATAATGCGCTATTAATGAGCTGATTAGTTGGATAAGGTGTGTTGGGAGCAGGGAAAATACTAAAAAGTGCAGAGCAGTGGGCCTCTGGAACCAGGGTTGAGAAACACTGATACACACACACAAGCACATTTTCTAAGCCACTTCTCCCTCAGGGTCATGGGGGTGGAGGGGATGGTTGGGTGCTGGAGCCTATCCCAACTGTCATTGGTTGGAAGGCAGGATACACCCGGGACAGGTCGCCAGTCCATCGCAGGGCACACTGATTTAGACATTGTTAAAGTTTCAAAACATATCATTCCTTCCTGTGTCCACACGGCCCAGAAATGGTTAATAAGCTGCAAAACAAGGCAAGTAAACATAAAAATTGTAGGATATGGGCTATTTACTACTCCCTTAAACATATTAAAGGACATTCATCTATAGTCTGTGTCTTTCAAAAGGAACCTGATATGTGTGACACCAGTTCTTTAAAATGCAAAAGTAATTTACATTTACATGCTTGATTTACATTTTCACATTATCATAGTCAGGTAATCATTTGATTTGCATTTCAGGTGATCACAGACACTGTGTTTTTCAATACATGACTAGCATTAATTCAATTGGATGATCTACCTTTGGATTTACAAGTAATATGTGATTTTAAATTGAGGAGAAGGAAATTGTTTCAATTACATTCAGCAGCACTTCTTTCTGAGTTGATTATATAAGAGCATATTATACGGGGGGTACCAAATAAGTGAATAATAGGCTAAGGGAAATATTTCCTGCCACATTAACAATTTCCTGCAACATCACACTGCTGCATTCCTGCCACGATTTCTAATTCTAGTCCTGGTAGCCTGAGAACCAGACTGCTGACACTGCTTGCTGCTGCCCTAACAACCTAAAATATTCAACCCTGTAAGTGCAGCATATCAGCCACCAACACAGCTGACGGTGAGTGTGCTCAATTTGCACCCAGACTGTGGACAGCGTTATGTAAGGCCACAAAACAGCACAACGATTCAATTTATTCGCATCTGTCAGCTGCAGAGGTGACAAACAAAGGAAAAATGACAAATCTAACAAAAGGTGACTAGTTGCAAAATATGCTCTAATTCACTTCATTAATAATGTTTTTTGATTATTGATTAGTAATCCATTCGTATATGAAGTGGTAATTAGTATATGCTGCAGGAAGGTGCCTTAGTGCAGCAGGCCATAGTAGACTGACCCTTATGCTACGTTGATGAATACAGGATGATCCACTAAACATTTGAAAGTGAAGTTCAACGTGAAATCAAGGGTATAAAAAGGGAATTTGTACTCTCTTTGCAGCAGTAACAGCCTCTACTCTTCTGACAAGTCTTTCCACTAGATGTTGGAAAATTGCTGTGAGGATTTGATTGCGTTCAGCTACAAGAGCATTAGTAAAGTCAGGTAGTGACGTTTGATGATTAGATCATCAACTCCACTCCAACTCATCCCAAAAGTTTTGGATGGAGTTTTATCACTCTAGACAATGCAGTTCAGCTGCTCCACAGTCCAATGCTGGAGGGCTTTATACCCCTCTAACTGACACTTGGCTTTGGGCATGGCTGCTCTGAAGTGTCTTATTCCAGTGGCAGTCCTTTTTTATGGAAACTACACAATGCCTTTGTCAGCAATGGGTGCACATTAATTGAATTCACCATTAGGAACGAGCGTCTGGGCGGTTTTAGACATGTAGTGAACAAATGAACTCATACACTTAGTAAACGTTCTGCAGTAGAAACCCCAACAGCTCTTCATCAATGACCCCCCCTGCAGACGGTGACGCAGGAGAGGAGACCCTTGTGCTATCAGTGTCTCACATATGGGAGGAGAGGTCGCTGAAGAGAGCTGCTCTGAGCCTATCGACTTTGAGCAACATACACACTGGGCAGATGTCACCTGTAGTAAAAACAAAGATATATTTTTAATTTGTTGCATTAGAACTGCTTGCTCTCCTAAACAAGGCGATACACAGCTTTGGAATGTGTGAGCTAAAGTCACACAGCAGTCGGAGTGAAGGAGTCCAATAGAAGTGGATGATGTTGGATTCCCGGAGCCAATCCGAGCGCTTCTTGCTGCTCGTTGGGTGCCTACCTGGCTCAGTTGCAGCTCCTCCTAACATTTATAAAAGCAACAACGTCTCCGTGAAGATGGGCCTGTGGATCTGCTATTCTGAGTCGGACTCAAATACCGCTTTCTCCTTCATCTAGCGGCAGGTGAGACAGTGAAGCTTCGGCTGGTTGTGGAGGTTTAGCAGCCAGGTTGACTGATGGTGTCCCTGTGTGAGCTAAGTTAGCCTTTGAAAACTAGGTTAGCTTAACTTTCCTCGCATAAACCTTTCGGACCTTCTGGTCAGCTGTTTGGCTGAAAACATGAGAGGATATGTGTGTGTGTATGTATGTATGTATGTATGTATGTATGTATGTATGTATGTATGTATGTATGTATGTATGTATATATGTATGTTATGAGAGGAGAAAACGTAGCTAGTCGCCTTTCCACTGGCGCTCTTTAATGTGGGTTAGCTAACATTAGTTAGCTGTTGTCAAGTTAGCTAGCTAACGGCAGGTTGTTGCATTGCTAAGTATTAAACTAACGTCTCAACTATTACTTACAGGGATTTTCGAAAGTGTCGCCACTATTTTGAACCTAAATCCTGAAGGTTAAAGTTTGTGTATTTAAACGTCGGTGTTGATAATGTAGCCAACTAACATACTGATATGCTGGACTTCTCGATAAGAGAGCCTGACTTCTGCGTGTCGGTGCTGTGTTGTTAAGTAATTGGGAGCTGTAACTGTAGAAAGAAGGTAGGTTAGCGTTGGAGGAGCTAGTTAGGTTACGATGGAAGATTTGGAAGGTGTCGAACAGCAGGTTAACGCCTTTTTATTCAGACTTGCATACCTTGTTAAGTAGTTGCCAGAGACGCAGACAATCATTGTGTGAGAAGTCTTAAGGTTTATCATGCCAACGTTTAAAAGGCCAGTGTTTTGCTTTTTTTCACTATTGTCAAAGGAAGTCCAAACTTTCAGCTCTCAGTTTGGAAGTCAAGAGAAATCCACATGTTCAGAAGAATAAAGCCATTTTTGCGCGAAACAGTTGGAGACCTGGGCAACTGAGAATGAAAGAACTTCTAATCACAAACTCATCCCCACCCTTGGCCTTAACAAACTCCTGACACACCAACACGGACTTCCTCATCCAATAATGAAACGATTAATTAGTACTAATAGTACTTTTGAGTGTTGCTTATATACATTTTATGTTAACTAGTACAGTTGCAAATGCTTCTAAATACTAAAGTTGACCTTAATTACCCAAATGTTTAACCTCAAACTAGAAATTATCTATAAAACCGATTAAAAATGGCTGCTAAGTTTAGGAAAAGAGAGCATCTTCTGGAACAGACTGGGGTACTAATTTAATGTTCATTTCTTTCTGCACAGGTACCATATACAATTATGGAGGTTTAAAAGGTAACGAGTTTTTGGGGGGAAGGGGTCTTTCCCCTGAAACTGGATGGACTGTTTAGATGGACTTTTTGGCTGGTTGCAGAATCTGTTGCCTTTTGCACAATAAGCTAAACTAGACAAAGAAAGAGACAAGTATTTTTGGATAACTGAGGATATATTTGTAAAATTTTGTACAGAAAAATAGCCAGTTATTTATGTTTCTTGATGCCATTGATTGTTCTTCCAGCACTGTGTAGTGTGAGTCACTGTGTTAATATGGTGGACTGAGGTGAGGTTGACATTCATCCTGGGGTTGCTAGGGTGCAGTGGAACCTCAACACATGCACAATTCTAGCACCCCAACCTTTGGGCAGAGTGGTGCTTTTTCAGCTTTTCTGTTGTGCTTAAAGTTTTTTTGCTGCAGGAGTTTGTTTTAATTTCAACCTGGTATATTTGTCTGCATCAGCACAGTTTTGTCAAGGGTTGTGGCTTTGCTGTTTTGGGGGCTTATTTATTGAACAGTGAGGCTGGGGTTTTTCTGTTGTTTGGGTGAAACTGGATATTTGGGTTTTGAAGGAGAGGGTTTAAGATGAGTGTCTTGACCCCGGAATGCACAACAAAATGCCGTTCACCACGCCATGCGGAGGAGATAGTGGCTGCTCTGACTGGTGGCTCAGAAGCGCAGCTAAAGGCCTTCCTATCAGCCCACTGCTACAATGCTGCCACTCTGCGTGATGAGTTTGGCCGCACAGCTCTCCACCTCGCTGCCTCGCTAGGCAAACGTGCCCTGTTGGAATGGCTTCTGGACAGCAAGAATGCTGACCTGCTGATGAAGGACAAGGAGTCAGGCTGGACGGCTTTGCACCGGAGCGTCTTCTATGGCCAAATCCACTGCCTCATGGCCCTCATAAAGGTGAACTTAGTTTGCTTATTTTCTTGTGTGCTTATGGTGAACACTTTAATACAAGCTTCAATTTTTTAAACTAATTAGCAGGACTGTCACAATTACTCAAGTATATTGATTACTTTCAGTGGTTCGCATATTTAAAATTCTCCTGCTGATCTCTGTGATTTTTATGCGTACGTATTTTGCCCTTTATTAAAAAAAAGTGTAAGTAACTAGCAGATTTTTCAGTTATTAATATAATTGATGGTGACAGCCCTAGTAATTAGTACTTAAATTTAACTTTGGGTTACAGCGTGGTGGTGTACTATCTATTCCGGATAAGGAGGGGCTCTCTGTTCTGGACTTAACTGTGAAAGACCGCCCAGCGCATGTTGTGTTCCGAAGCAGTGGTAAATCCCTCGTGTTTTTCATGTATTTACTGATGTGGGACATCTGCACTTATGATAGCAGGTTGCAGTCTTTTGTTCAGTAATTTTGCATATCCCGATGTCACATTTGAATTATACTTGTATAGTGTTAAATATTTCCAGAATTGCGTGTGTGTGTGCTCTCTTCTGTCAGATCCCACTGAAGTGTACACCTGGGGGAACAATGCTAACTTTACTCTTGGGCATGGAAACCAGCAGAGTAGACACCATCCTGAGATTGTGGACTTGTTTCCCAGAACCGGGGTGTATATTAAGCAGGTAAATTTATTATAGAATCTCTCAGAGAACTGAAAAGAATACTTCAAAAGAATATTACTTGTTTTTACTTCCATTTCTTTGGTAACTCTGAACAGGAACTAGAAAGAAGACCTACCTGAATGCTCACGGTAATTTTTTGCAGTTAGTCTAAGTCCCAGTGTGATAGTCAGATGACTGCAAAAGCTGCTGTTTTTGAGGTTAGGTATCACATTTATATAAAATTAAAAAAAAAAAAAAGGGATTTTGAAGATCTACGTGGATGATGATGAATAAAAAGAAAAACCTGAATAAATGAGTGTTGAAACAAACATGAGTGCAGATTTTTCCAGATGCATGTACTGCATGATGCATTAATTATTGACCCTCTTTTTGGCTCAAGATGGCAAGAGAAAAAGACTTGACTTTAATTTTGAAGTGACTTTGATTGATGGTTCATTTTTGGGCCATGGATAGCAGGAGCTTCAGTCACAAAGACTACTCAACTCATTGTTTCAAAAGAACACTGACTAAAACGACTGTGTTCAGATCTATGGGGAAAAACAGTAAATAGGGTTGGACTTTGTTGTTGAAATTGCACATTGTGTCCAAGCTGATTAGGGGGTGGGGGGGCGGTCAGAAGAGCTCAGGTGACTGAAAATTTCAATGCAGGTTGTGATGAGCAATAGTCAGCAAGAACAGTTTGTCTGCAACTGCATAGGTTGAAGTGCATAAATCCCCGTTACAAAGACAAATGTAAATTTGAAAATCCAGCAGTGTAAAAGCAACAGACATCTGAAACTGTTCTGGATCTTCGGTTGGGTCAACATCTTATTAGTTCACTTCACTGATTGTACCCTTTGTTACACATCTGTACATTTTAAGAAACTGTTAACCTGGCCAGTCACAGCCCACCTGAGGAAGCTTGTATTTAGGCATGGAATCTTCCACTTGTCTCAGCAGTACTGTAAAGCTCAGTTTGATGGAAGGAAACTTTTTTTTCATCGCTTAATGAATATTTAATATTCATGGAGAAAGACTTTAAAAGTGCTTCAAATGTGTCAGACAGATCTGAGCTGACCTCAGTAGCTAACTGTACTTGTAACACTTTTCAAATAGTATGAATTCATTATGTCTCTTCTCAGTCATCAGGAGGGCTAACTGGCATGCATAGTAGCTGTTACAGTTTAACAGTATGTCTTTATATGCAGAGGGGTAATGTGATACAGAAACGTTGCTTAATCTCATTGTAGACCTTTCACTGATGTTTTAAGCAATTCAGAAAAGACAGCCTATCTGTAA
Source organism: Pygocentrus nattereri (assembly GCF_015220715.1). NCBI lineage: Eukaryota > Metazoa > Chordata > Actinopteri > Characiformes > Serrasalmidae > Pygocentrus > Pygocentrus nattereri. The sequence continues at coordinate 26,512,162 of NC_051213.1, forward strand.
TCTCTTATGAATTGGTCAGTGAAAGATTGTATATTAGATTAAGTTACATGTAGCAGTGCAGCAGTGTTCTGTATAGCCTGAGCAATGACAGGACTGTGGTACGTTCCTCAACACAGTTATAGCTGCGTTACTGTTATCTTGGGAATGCTTACATTATGCCATTTACTGATAGATTTGGGGGCATTAAATAGATTGTAAAAGAAAACCAGAACAGATATCACTGTGAACCATATATATATATATATGTGTGTGTGTGTGTGTGTGTGTGTGTGTGTGTGTGAGAGAGCGAGAGCGAGAGAGCGAGAGAGCGAGAGAGCGAGAGAGAGAACAACAACCACCCCCTGAACCATGCCGTCCACCAAATATCAGACCTTTTGTCTGTTGCGCCAAAGCACTCATTAGAAACTTCACTATGTAGGTAACCCAATTGAGAACTGAAATGTTACACTGTTCAACTGCCACTTAATTTCTGTATTCTCTACCATGTACTTCAGTTCAATTAGTTTCTTTAGGCGCATTCATTTCTGAAAGGCGCTGACCGGGGTGCTCCTGTGGACATTAATTTCATAATGCTCCTTGTGTAGAGGATCGTGTTCCCAAACCTTTCATCAGCCCTCAGGTGCCCCATACATAGAAAAAAGGCTTCTGTGACCGATCATGCTGTTCTGCAGATGCTTAGAGTTAAATATTAATTCATGAATAACATGCTCAGTTTCAATAAGCCCAGTTTGTGTGACGGAGGGAGCGTGTCCACTGTGCACTTTGGCACATGCTTTACAGAACATGGGATGCTTTACAGAACATCTTTCCTTCTGCTTGGGCTTTGAAGAGACTCTTGCATTAGTTATGATGTTGGCTCTGGCCTCTCCCTGCCACTTACTACATGGAAAAGTTCACTGGAGTTCTCTAGTACCTGTACTCTAAACCACAACAGGTGAGCTTGCAAAGCAACAGCCCAGTCTTCACAAAGTTCAGAAACCCTGCATAATAGAACACAGCTGCTCTACAAAGAGTAAAGAAACACAGCACTGATGCAGAGATGCACTATAAGCAGAAGAAAGCAGCTGGTGTGCTATGTAAAACTGTTTTACACTGAATTTGGGATTTGACATGGTTTCCTCTTTATTTATGACAAATATATATCAATTTAATACAGTGTAAACCTCTACTTCTTTGTGATTGACTGGATTGTCAGTTTGAATTTAAGCAGTCAGATTGTCCAGAAAATGTTCCACATTCCATGTGCTTTGATATTTTATTGCTCTTCTGCCATTACTAGCAGCAGCTTATACTCATGAGTCAAATGTTAAAACAGGAAGATTTTGCTGGTGATGCAGGGTTGCCATGCTTCTAGAAGAAGAAAGCATGCTGTGATGTTGAATTTAATTGTTTGGTGCAGACCATCATAAAAATGTGTTCCCACCAGCAGTGAACGTAACTAAGGCTTACTTGGAATTGGGTTGAAACCCAAGGCCTGCGGTTCATTTGTTTGTTCTTACCTGTCAGAATGAGCTTGATTGGTTTGCACCAAACAAGGTAGGTGTGAAGGTACCCTAAGATTGCTGCTTTGCATCAGTGATACCAATTATTTATATAATTCTGTTGCTTTCTGGTGTATTTGCCATCAATTTCTGATATAGGTTTGTGTTCTCAGGTGGTCTTGTGCAAGTTCCACTCTGTCTTCCTGTCTCAGAAGGGACAGGTTTACACCTGTGGACATGGTCAGGGAGGACGTCTTGGACATGGTGATGAACAGACATATTTGGTGGGAACCTCTTGCCTCATAGTTTGCTTTGGCGTCTAATGTCTGTAAGCCTTCTGTTCCAGGTTGTTTTAAGTGTATCTGTCTGTCTTCCTATGTTTCAGATTCCTCACATGGTAGAGGGGCTCCTTTCCCATCACTGCTCACAGATTGCTGCAGCTAGAGATCACACCATAGTTCTAACCGAAGAAGGTTATATCTACACTTTTGGGCTCAACACATACCACCAGCTAGGCCTCGCACCTCCTCCGACTGCCAGTCATGTGCCCAAACAGGTTAGGCCCACTTGTATTAGATAGGCTGGTACCAGAGAGAATTTTGAGAAGATGAAGAATCCTTAAGTTTCCATCTACTATTTTAAATGCAGGTGACGTTTAAGTCTCTGAAAGGGAGGACTGTGATTGGTGTTGCTGCTGGAAGATTTCATACTGTTCTGTGGACCAGAGATGCAGTCTACACTGTGGGACTGAATGGTGGACAACTGGGTAAGATGCAAACTATTTTTCATATGTAATGTGAAAATATGGCACTATGTTAATCAGTTTTTAAAATTAAAGCGTTTCGTCAAAACCTTTAGTTATTGATGTTTGTACTGTGAAATAGCAAATGTTTTGTCTTAGCCCTGAAATCCATTCTACATTCAACATAGGCTGTTGTGTTCTTCATGTGAAATCTGATAATTTATTTCAACAACCACAGGCTACCTGCTGGACCCAAACGGAGAGAAGTGTGTGACTGTGCCCCGGCAAGTGTCTGCTTTACACCACAAGGATGTGACCATTGCCATGGCTACAGCCAGTAATGGAGCCACTGTGTGTTTGACTGAGAAAGGGGACATCTACCTGCTCGCTGACTATCAGTGCAAGAAGCTTGCCTCCAAGTGAGTTATCCCTCGATGTAGAGGCCTCAAGGCATTACCAAATTGCAGAGGACATGTCTTGGAAATATATCCGCAACATGTAATGCAACTAAAACAACAACTTTCTTGGAAAGATGATGTAACACATTGGAACTGTAATGCTCA